>NC_081202.1:30942485-31132485 GCF_902713425.1 Acipenser ruthenus | reverse complement strand
AACAAAATAATTCCATAAATCTTACTTGTTGGGACATTGTTTCAACTGAAACAAGCCAGACCGAGTCCATTACAAACAGACCCAATGTGAATGCAGCTTTAAGTAGTACCAGATATCCTGTTTAACATTTAAATACATATTTGCTATACAAGTTATTTTCAGAATCATCACATTTGAGACCAAATGGAAGTGCAATACAGTTAAAATGTATAATTATTTTGTTTGCTACAATTACTTTAAACATTTGAATTGATTTCTATAATTTCTAATTGTTCTATTGACAGATATAAATTAAAATCGAGCTTCAGCTAAATTCTTCTCTGTTTCTCCAAACATGTTGTTGCTTTCTTGGTGAAAAAAGTTATATTTTGGGTTCATCCAACCATAACATTTGGTTGAAGAAATCATCAGGCTTCTTCAAGAATTAAATGGAAAACTTCAATCGCTTTCTTTTTGTGTATTGTTTTTAACAAAGGTTTTCATCTTGGTTTTCGCCCATGGACAGTCATCTTGTTAAGGTTTCGTTGAATTGTTCGCTTGTGAATTTCTTGGCCATCTTCTCTCAATTCTTGTGTGAAGTCTTTTGCAGCAATCCGGGGATTTTGCCAGGCAGCTTGAATGATTCTTCTTCCAGATTTTGCAGAAATCTTTCTTGATCTTCCACACCTGGAGCTAGTTGCAGTAGTTCCTGTTCTCCTTTGTCAATAATAGCCCACACAGAGTCTTGCTGCTATTTTTCTGGTAGTTTCTCCTTTTTCATTTAGTTGTATCACTGCCACTGTACTCTTTAGTTTTAACCATTTTTGTTACTTTTTTAAATCACACATTTCCAATTTATGTTTCAGCACTTGATGATTAAGTATTTATTATATAATTATCATCAGGTGTTGGTTTTCAATCATGATAGTCAATAATTAGCAACGAAAGGGTTTCATATGAAGTATGTTGATTGCCCAAATACTTTTTTCAAAGTATGAAATTAGTTTTTGCATGTGGCAGGGCAGAAGAGCCCTGCGTATAAATATGGGGCAGGGCAAAGCACTGCTAAAATGTCTTGTTTGGGATTTAGAACAGGTGAATTTAGTGAGGATTTAAATGTATTGTTTGGTGTTTATTTAAGAACAGGTGATGTTCTTATTAATTTAGTTAAATGTTGTCTGGCAGGGGCAATGTTAGCAGCTCGTCTCTGCCAAACATCTCGTGAGAATGCGTGGTCAGCAGCGAATGAATTATTAACAGCTGTTGACTACACAGATATAAAAGTCTCGTGCAGAATGTGGTAATCTCCAGATTGATGAAGTGTTTGCTAATCTGGAGATGATCACATGAATCAAAAACCTGCAGCGTTTGCTGAGTGTTCAGGAAGGAGGACCGAGAGTGCAGGAGAAAGATTCAAGAAAATAATTACAATTGCAGCTCATGCTGGAGGGACCAGCACAGTACATATTTTGTGTACAAGTCTTTGTCCAACCTTATGGTTTGGCTTGGTGAACGGTGTTTTTGTGAAATAAATACGCGCTCCAGCGCTTCAGTACCTGTGTGTGTGTCAGTCGACTCCCTGGTCTGGGGACGTCATCCACGAAGCCGTCCTGTCAGTAATAATTTTGTTGTTTGATTAAAGCTGAATCTCTACTTTTAATTTATACCTTTCAATAGAACAATTAGAAATGATAGAAATCACTTTGTGCCCAAATACTTTTGTCTGCGACTGTATGTATGTGTGTGTATGTGCTTAGTTGACTTTGCCATAAAGATCAGAATGTTGAATCCCTTGTTTTCTTTCCAGGTTTGGGACTCCTGCATTACTCAGATTAGTTTCTGTTCAGATATTAAGCCATCAAAGGTTTGTCTTCCAGCTGACACTATATGTCAAGTACTGAAGGGAAGAGAAGGCAATACAAGATGCCTGTTTGGGTGCTCTGTGTTTTGTTCCTGCTGTTTGAATCCCCCACCCCCAGCACCAGCCAGCTGTGCTCCACTGAAAAGATTGAGAACATGATCATTGATATTGAGTCTGCACTTCAGTATGGGGTGAGGGGCACAGAGCCCATTTACTCCTCAATGGAAGACCACTGTATCAATCTCTGCTGTGCTGAGGAACAAATTGAAGGTATGTTTTCTACTGAGAAATCACTGATCTTGCCGTAACCTGACTTGGAAGTAAACATTTCGCACGTAGTTCATATTCTGAGGAAACAAGCAGAGCAACAAACAAAACTGTATCCGTGTGCTCAGCAGGTTAATAACAGAGTCATTTATTAGGTTGTGTTAGCACCATTCAAAAACTAAAATAAACAATCTTATGGATAATTTGTTTAATCATCCTGATTATGTGTATATCGCATGTTTAAATGGTAATAGCTGATCCATTTTTTTTTTTTTTTTTAATCTGGCTTTTTGTACATTTAACATGTTTTGACTAGATGAAAATAATCAGTTGTTATGATCTGCAATAAATACACCCGATTAATTTGTAAATTTTTATAGTATTATTATATGCTGTTATTTTAACGGCATCACAGTTGCTATGGCATCTGTTAGTTGAAGAAAGAAAAAAAAAGCTTCCCAGTTTTTCACTCTGGAAATCTGGTAATCCTAAACACATGGACAGTGCGAGAAACTGAAGCTCTAATAGAAATTTGTTCAGACACCAAAATCCAAGCCGAACTGGACAAAACTCACAAAAATAGTCAAATACATTATTTTCTCAAATTGCTTTGTTTAACGCCTAGTACAGTAGGTGAACCGTGCATAATTGTGTAACTGAATACTGCACTATTCTCTTGCTGTACTTGGTATTCAAGAAATGTATTAATTACATTAGCAAAGTGCTCCCCCAGTGCTTTCTTCCACAGCAATATAATCTAAAACATGCTATTAAAAACCAGAGCAATACAATAGCTACCGTCTTTCAAGATACCTTGCAGGATGTTGTAAACATCCGGTTCACAGACCATTTAGAGGAACCAAGTGCACTTGCAAACTGCATTGTGAACACAACCTAACTCGGTCCTGAAACAAAAATGAAAAAGAACCAAAAAAAAAGAACTTTAGCTCGCATCCAAACAAACTTGGCCTCTTTTCTGGCTAATATGTGTGAACAGCAAGCAAATCGATACATTGTTTTAAATGAAACGAACCAGACCGAGTTTGAAATGGACCCAGTATGAATGCAGTCTTAAAGGATCAAAGTGTTCCTGCCTCGGCAACATGACTAGGTAGCAAATTCCATACACTCGCCACTCTCTGTGTAAAGAAGTGTGTCCTTCCCTTTGTCCTAAGTCTATCTCCAATTAATTTCCAATTGTGCCGTCTGGTCCTGGTTCTGAACTGTGCTTAAAGTAATGGTTTGGGTTAACTATGTCGACTCTTTTTTTAAGATTTGAAAGGCTTCAATCATGTTCCCTGTGATTCTTCATTGTTCCAGGCTGAATAGATTCTTCTTCATAGCTCAGTACTTTTAAAGAGTAAGAAGCGGGGCTCCGAAAAAAAAAAAAGCGTTATACATCCCCATGTGTTGCTACAACTTTTTAAATAACATGCCTGTAATTTTTCTTTTCATAGTTAACATCCAGACAACTTCTTACACTTATAACTTTAAAGTCTGTTTCAAAGCTGTTTTCAGAATGTCTGCTCTAGTGCACTGGAGTTTGAGATCTGTCCTCTAAATCACTGTAGGAAGAGTGATTTACATCATAGATGGTTATTGCCGTGTTACCTGTTTGACAATGTGGGCAATAATCCTTACATTTTGGAAATAGCTTTGAAACAGACTTTAGATTTATAAGTGTAAAAAGTTGTCAAGATGAAAAGAAAGATTACAGGTACGTTATTTAAACAGTAGTAGCAACACAGGGAGACGTGTAACGCTATATTTTTTGGGACCTGAAGAGCTACTTGCTCTTTAAATCCTGAGATTAGTCTGATTGCTGTTCTTTGGTCTTTCTCCAGGGCCACAATGTCCCTTTGGTGTTGTGGTGACCACTTGCCATTTGAAACTGTCTGGCAAGGTGATTAAATTAGGGCAGCAGTGTGGAGTAGTGGTTAGGTCTCTGGACTCTTGACCAGAGGGTCGTGGGTTCAATCCCTGGTAGGGGACACTGCTGCTGTACCCTTGAGCAAGGTACTTTACCTAGATTGCTCCAGTAAAAACCCAACTGTATAAATGGGTAATTGTATTTAAAAAATAATGTGATATCTTGTAACAATTGTAAGTCGCCCTGGATAAGGGCGTCTGCTAAGAAATAAATAATAATAAATCGGTGCAAGGCAAAACACATTACAATGCATATTTCTAATAGCTATGAACTATGAAATATATGGTGGACACAAACGTGGATTTTTGCCTTTGAATCAGTGCAGCAATGCTTGTTCAAATATTCAGAAAGTTTCTCTGCACTAAAGAAATTAATATTACTCCATACCACTGTTTTCACCTCGCACTACTAAAGTCTTCTCCATTGACCAACCAATGAGAGCTGACACAAAGCGAAATGGCCGGAGATTTGTGACGCACACCAAAATGAAATCTGATCAGAATGAAAGCTTGGCCAATTGGATTAAACTGACATTAATGCTTGCCAATAGCCACTAACAGAAACAGAAGCAGTATGAGGAATCAAAATGCAAGAAGCATGAACTGCACTGAATGCAAACTGGATAGTGTTGATTAAGAGGGGTGTTGGTAGGGGGCTGCTTTGGCCGCACAAAATCCTGCTGGTGGCCACGTTTGAGAAACGTTAGCCTAAACGGACTAATTAAGCATCCCTCTTCATTGCTTGGGGTAAGACAAGTTTCAGTAATCCCAATGACATCATAGTTTCGACAGATACTGTAGCTTTTGTTTGTTTGTAATACAGGCATTTTAAAGTTTGACCTATTGTTGCCCGTAGTGCCTAGTCGTCACCTCTTTCTTTGTTTCTTCCTGTGTTCCAGCAGTGTCTTGTCTGCTGTACCCTGCCCTCCTCAGCCCTACTTTAAACAATTCCTCATTTCCATGTTTATGCACTCACCTAGTGTGTTGGATCCCTTCTTGTTCAGATACGGCCTTCTCATTTGTACCAGTGCAGTTTGCTGTGGAAGGTTTCCCATTGTTAGATGCAAGGGAAATGGTTTCACATACAAGTTGGGCAAGTGTTGAAAAGCTTTCAGCGTTTCTGATTAACGTACAAGCATCTGTGTCCCCTTCTTCTTTCTCGCTTCCCAAATATGAAGCAGCACCTGTGACTTTAGGAAGAGATCACTATGCGAGCACATTGTTACCTGTGAGAGCTCAATTTGTTTCTGTTTTAGGTGTATAGACCAGCTGTACTTACCAGGGATTGCCCCTTTAGGTCATCTTAATAGGTTCACTCTCAATTATTCATTCGCCATGTGGGAAAGGTCTAACTCACAACTAATTCGGTTTAGTCTTGTTTATTAGAACAGACAAATGTTACATGTTAGCAAATATCAAACTGTCAGCTTGTTACATCTCTCTGAGAGTGTGAACGGCCACAGTTTATTACACCTATATTGCCTCATTACAGCATCCTGTTTACTTTTTACTGTCTAAAACCTTTAAATAGAGGGTCAAGAGCAGATGTGTTGATCCTCTGGTTTTTTTTTTCCTATATTAATCCCACACATCAAACAGAGCTCTTTTTTTCACGTGGTACATAGTAAAGTGGTTTCATGGTAGTACATGTTTCTAATTTTCTGTCAATTGTCATTTCTAGAGGACATGGATTTTTGCCTTTGAATACATGCCAAGAAATGTTTGTTTTAAATATTCAGATATTTTCTCCATCACTAGTATGTGAAGCCTTGTTTCTACTTTTTATTTCATTAAATAATTACATTTTAATAGGTCAGAAGACATGCAACTTTGTGATATTTGACAAGACGAAGACAGTCGGTCATCCAAACTGCTATATGTTTAACTGTCCACTGAGTGCTGGAGCCTGTCCAATGAAGCCATCTGAAGGAATGAACAGCTATAAACTAATACAAGGTAAGCACGAACAATACTATTCAACAAAGATAATGAGTAAATTGGCCCAAAAGGCCTGTTTGGGCCCATGATTGATTCAGGTTTCACTGTTTTAAAGATGATCAAGTTCTGTGATAACATGGGTGCTACAATGTATATACTGCAAACACAACTGAAACTGCAATAAAAAAGTTGTGATTTTATGTTTGTTTTTTTTACCGCTTCTAATAGTAAGTTGCAGCCATGATTCAGGCATAGTCAACAGTGTGCCATTGTTTTTTAATATTTCACACTCCAAAGGGCTTAATAAATATTTTAAAGTCCAACAGTATTTTTCAATCATTACAATAACCTGTAAAGACTGTATTTCAACACAGATATATTTACACAGTTTTTTTTTTCCATAGACTTTCCACCTGGAGCACAAGATAGTAAGAAGAATGTTACTACTGAAAACTCTAAGGTGATCAATGTGATAGATTTGCATCTGGACACGGATAAAAGGAACCAAGCAGAACAAGAAAATGTGAAGAGAGAAAACATACCTGGACCAGGAGGGGATGATGGATCTTTAGAGGGAGTTGGACGGGGAGGGGATGATGGACATTTAGGGGGAGTTGGACCAGGAGAGGACGAAGGATCTTTGGGGGGAGTTGGACCAGGAGGGGATGATGGACATTTAGGGCGAGTTGGACCAGGAGGAGACGATGGATCTTTAGGGGGAGTTGGACCGGGAGGGGATGATGGACATTTAGGGGGAGTTGGACCGGGAGGGGATGATGGATCTTTAGGGGGAGTTGGACCGGGAGGGGCTGATGGACATTTAGGGGGAGTTGGACCAGGAGGAGACGATGGATCTTTAGGGGGAGTTGGACCGGGAGGGGATGATGGTCATTTAGGGGGAGTTGGACCGGGAGGGGCTGATGGACCTTTAGGGGGAGTTGGACCAGGAGGGGATGATGGACATTTAGGGGGAGTTGGACCGGGAGGGGATGATGGATCTTTAGGGGGAGTTGGACCGGGAGGGGCTGATGGACATTTAGGGGGAGTTGGACCAGGAGGAGACGATGGATCTTTAGGGGGAGTTGGACCGGGAGGGGATGATGGTCATTTAGGGGGAGTTGGACCGGGAGGGGCTGATGGACCTTTAGGGGGAGTTGGACCAGGAGGGGATGATGGACATTTAGGGGGAGTTGGACCGGGAGGGGCCGATGGACCTTTTCGGGGAGTTGGACCGGGAGGGGATGATGGACATTTAGGGGGAGTTGGACCAGGAGGGGACAATGGATATTTAGGGGAAGATGGACCAGTTGAGGGCCTTGGACTGGTAGGGGGCGTTGGTGCAGGATTTAGAAAAGCAGCTACTACAGTGTCAAAAGAGTCCATGGCATCTGTAAAACCGAGTGCCACATCTGAAGCAAAAACAAGCAAGATTACTATACTGCTAGCCACCACGATGCCTAAGTTCGCTAAAACAGTTACTACTACAACAACCACTATGATTAAGCCATCGGTAACAAACCGAACAATTATCACGTCAAAATCAACAACTACTACTGAGCCACCAACCACTACCACTGCTAAGCCAACCACAACCACTCCAACTATGACTAATACGACTACTACTACTAAGCCAAGAACTACAGCTACTAATCCCACCACTACCTCTACTAAGCAAACAACAACCACCACTACCACTACTGGGCCAACCTCAACCACTCCAACTATGACTACTACGACTACTACTACTAAACCAACAACTACAGCTACTAATCCTACCACTACTTCTACTAAGGAAACCACTACTACTACTACTAAGCCACCGACAACCACTACTAAGCCAACCACAACCACTCCAGCTATGACTATGACTACTACTACTACGACTACTACTACTAAACCAACAACTACAGCTACTTATCCCACCACTACCACTACTAAGGCAACCTCAACCACTCCAACTACTACTACTAAACCAACAACTACAGCTACTAGTCCTACCACTACCTCTACTAAGCAAACAACCACCACTACCACTACTAAGCCAACAACTACCACAACAGCAGCTCCAGAACATTTTGCCACCATTGCTTCTGTGAACCTTGCACAAAAAGACAGCGGGCGTCCTAATCCAGCAAAACCAAACCTGAAGGCTGCTTCTGGGCAGGCTGAGAACTTGCAGGATGGAATGAAAAGCGGTCTGATAGCTGCCTTGGTATTTGGAGTGATGTTCATGGCATTGGTGGTGGGCCTGCTGAGCCAAAAGGCCATAGAGTCTTTCAAGCGAAGACATTACTCCAGGGTCGATTACCTGGTCAATGGGATGTATATCGATACATGAACGGATTCCAAGTTTAATGACTGTCAAAGGAGAACCTTATTTTAGAAGGGACATTTTATTACATTTTGAGAGACTTTTTCAGAGCCCCCTTTTAACACTAGAACAGTTCTACTCCTACCTAAAACCGCCAGATATGTACATACAAAACTGTGTAAATGAAAGTAGTTTTTAATTTAAAACGAAAGTAACATATGTTTTCTCTTGCATGTGCCAGTCGGTGCAGCACTGAATCCAGGTTGAGCTGCTGCAGCCTGCAGCTTTACAGTTTTCTGATCGACATGTTTCTGCTGAAGCGCTGTGGCTAGCTTCAAGATGAAATCTCTCCTACTTATATTTTCCCCGGTGCATTCTTTGTACAAAACAAAGGAATTGACGGCTGCCAAGTCCAGTAGAGATAACAACAGGCTTATATGTAAAAATAAAATAGAATATTGTAGGTTACATTCAAAATAATAACATGCATTGTAAAAGGCAGTCAAAATGGCAGTTCTAGGTGGGTGGGATTATAAATTGCTTATTTTCGAGATCCTGTCTTTCAAACGCTGTCAGGGTATTTAATACATGTATTTAGGAAAAGTCATAAACTGACAACCGCATAACTTTCAGACACGCAGAGTAATTTAAATTTGAAAACCTCAAACCGTCAAAATGCAAACTGCTGGGGTGGTTCTAGTGTTAAAAGGTATGCTGATCTTGCAGGAGATATTTTTTTCTGATAGGGCAATAAACTTTTTGGGGTATTGCAACTATTTTTAATATCACAAATGTGGATTCCATATGAAAAATGATTACATTTTTTAACTAAAAAAATGCTAAGAAAACAAACAATTAAACGACTTTGTATCATCAGCCAATTAGGAAAGAGCATGATGACGCGTGTATTTTTTTACAATTACATATCGTCTTGCAGTGTGCTTATAAGGCTGTAGCATGCGAGACGATTGTTTTGAAATGAAATTATGACTGGATTATGTATACATATTGTAAGGTTCTGTAGCAGTAGTCACAGTCCACATTGGTTTTGTTTGTATTTTCTTTGCTGATCTGTCTTTAATTATCATTGCATTTTACAACTTTAACATTTTTATAAGCAAAAAAAAAAAAATAACAATGGTGAAAGACCTAGAAGTATCAAAAGCATTTAATGACAGTCATGAATGTTTTTCTGCACAAACAACCATCATCCATGTCCAAGACATACAGTCAAACTTTTAACGGTTAAATTAATCTGTATGTTTTTTGCCAGATCCGAAGCCCAGGTAAGGTCAACAACACTAAACATTCCAGTGAGCTGCTGCGCATAGCAGAAGAGCAGAGTGTATTTAAAAAGTGCTCTGGGTCCACAGGACCTGTGAATGGTAGTTATGGTTGAAGAATATTTTCAGGCTCTGTAGAATCGTTAACCTGTGAAAGCACGTTGAGGGATAGATCATCACATTAACAAACAAAGGTGCTAGGTTGGCTTTACACAAACTTGGTAATCACGTAGCTCCACCAAGCAGTTAAGCGGTACTGTACTGTACTGGGGATTCCTATCCAGTAAAAATATGACACTTGAGTTGGTTCAATTCAACCCAAATAAAGTCCAAATACTGTAATACACACCGCTCACCCTCTCTTCCAGGATCCAAGCTTCACTACAGTGCAGAACTGAGAAATAACATTAACTGACAGAGGAACTTATTCAACAAATCAACACTTCCAAATAAAAACTACTGCAAAATGCTTTTATAGAGCAAAATTGAGGCGTATACTGACAGGTGGAAGTCAGAAACACATTTGATGTTTCTCACTCTAGATTTCAAATATTGAATTTCAAATAAATAATACTTTTACACTATAATATAACATAACATTTCAATCTATATAAATAACACCAAAAAGTAAACAAGCAACTTACCAATTTATTGGCCAAGTGCCATGTTCTGCTCTCCATATTCAAATCAGCAATGGCAGTTGAAAGTTAGCTTACGTGATTAAAATCCACAACAGCGGGGCTTCCAGTGATGTCATCAGCATGGTAACTGATTAAAAATTTGAGCTCTGTATAATTCTGGACAAAATCCATCAACTTCACGATTTATTAACAAAAAAAACGCTAAAACAAGAAACCTCACTCTAATATTAAAATGAGTGACCCAAGGAAAACAAAATTAAGAGAAACAAGGAGTGGAAAACCAGGGGAATGCCTGTAAAAAAACAGAAGCTGCCACCCTCATTACCTATGCCATCAGAAAGTGGAGAATCTATGGGAGAGCTAGACGTATTCAAGAACTGAAATGATTTGGAAAGTTAAATGCGACCTTGTTTCAAGAGACAAAGTGCATTATCATGAGTAGAATCGTTGATAGAAGAAATAAAGTGCTGAATGAAGAAAATGGACAAGGTTGAAAGATGTGTGGGAGATGCAGAAGACTCAATCATCCAACAAGACAGGGCCATGCTTTACTTATTACAACGCAAAATCTCCCTAACAGCAAAAAAAACACTGAGCTGGAGAACAGAAGGAGATGTAATAATATTAGAATCTTTGGAGTTCCAAAAGAATCAGAATCAAAGAACATGGTGGAATTGGTGAAAACCGTATTCCAATCTACTCTGAAGCTGCTGGGAGATTTAAATATTTAACTGGAAAGAGCACATCAAGCCTTAACCCCTAAACTAAAAGATTCTGCAGCACCACCTTGCTCGATCAGAATCAGATTCCTGGACTTTAAAGTAAAACAAACCATCTTATTACAGGCCTGGAAGGGATCACTTATAAAGGGAAACAAATTTATTTTGACCAAGGTTAATCCTCCGAGCTGCAGAGACAGCAAAAGCAAGTATGAGAGGTAATCAAGCTACTGAAAGAAAAAAAATATTAAAGCACAGTTGCCTTACCCTGCACAGATAAGAATATTTATGGATACTGGTGTTAAAACCTTTCGATCACTGACTGACGCTGTCCCAGCACTCAAATCAGTGGGCGTTATAATAAAGGAAGATGCAAGAACGGTCCTGGAGAGAGAGAGTTGCTGCAGAGTCAATGGTCAGCAAAGGGTGGAAAAAAACGTGAGGACAGACAACAGCCCGGCCTGGCAGAAAAAGATAATACAAACTTTATTAAGAAGCGGAGAGCGAGGTGAGATGGCCCGAAGATCAGAGGAAAATTAATCAGAGGCTGGACATTTGAATTTTATTGTACCTGAATATAATTGTTATTTTATTGAATATAATATGATGTAACAAGCCGTGCTTTCACAAGTTTCCACATACAAAAAAAAAATTGGCTTCAAAGAAGATCTACTTCAGCTAGTTAAAAGTAAGTTATGTTTTCTGTTAATTATACTAAAAAGGGAAGGAGTGGAAAAATAAAAAACACTACATACAGCTGCATGGTAGTGTACGTGTGTGTGTGTGTGTGTGTGTAATGACACATGTATAGGTAGATGGCAATAGGTAGTACGTGTATACACAAGGCAGAGTACAAATCAAAGATACAGTGTAAGGTTAGAAAATAGTTTGTGTGTGTGAGTTGATGGTACAGTTTTTTTTTTTTCTTTGAAAACATGGACCGGACAGATGCTGGTTCTACTGTTTTTACTTCAAACACCAATCACTCGGTTAAGGCAGACACAGGCCCAGCTTAAGCGAGGTTATTGCTCGTTTTTCCTGTTGAATACTTTATTAGTATTTCTCCCAGGGAAGACATTTCGTCCCTGTTCCATCTAGGACAGATAGCTTGCGTTCAAGTAGTAACACCAGCTTGTAGTCATTTTGATACATTCTGAAATAGGGAATTATATTGCAAGTCTACCGGGGAGAGTTTTGGAAGCCCATTTAATAAGAATGTTATTGATTTGGTTTCTGTGTATGGTTACAACTTTTCCATTACACTATAAATTATATTTTATTTTGGACTATTTTGGGGACATATGGATATCATTTGAACAGTGGAATAATATCTCTTAAGCACTTCCAAGAACAAAGTACACTCTTCTCCTATGTTAAACTGGGAGAGATCGGTCAAAGTACACTCTCCTTCTCCTGTATTAAATTGGGAGAGACCCAGTGGGATATCTTTCCCTTCTAGGCTGGAGTAGATTTTATTTACCCTGGGTTTCCTGAGATGAGTATGTTAAATGTGGTATCATACAATATTAAGGGAATTAATCACCCCATAAAAGAAAGAAAATATTATCACAGCTTTAAAAAAAAAAAACTACACGGTTCTATCACCTTTATACAGGAAACACACCTCTCAGATATTCAGCACAATAAATTAAAACGAGAATGGGTGGACCAGGTGTATTACTCATCATATAAATCAGAGGAAAAAAAAAGGGTGGTGGCAATTTGACTAAATCAGTGAACTATTCTCTGACTACACAATATCGGGACACAAAGGATAGATATGTATTACTAAAGGGAATAATAGATGGACTAGAAGCATCGTTGATTAATATATATGCCCCAAATGAGGACACCCCCATTTTTCAGGGAAATAGCAGAAGTGCTCGCTGGTAAAGTGGGGGACTGCAATTGCATTTTAAATCCTAACATTGAGAAATCACCAATCTCTTTGGGGTCAGGTTCTAAAGAGTGGTTTGAGAACTAGGCCTCACAGATACATGGCGCTTTAAACACCCTTCTGAAACGGGTTTGACTTTTTAATCCGTCGTACATGGCAGTTACTCTCGTATTGACTATACCAAAGAGCTATACAGGGTGGAGAGCTGAGACATATAGCCTATCACCGCTGGTGATGAAAATTAGACTGAATACAGACAAGGAATTTAAATATGCGAAACTGAATGTCTCATTGTTGACAGAACCAGAAGTAAAAGCAAAAATGGTACAAAATATTAAAAATAGAATTTAATCCACCGCCAGAAATCTCTCCACTTACTCTGTGGGAGGGTGCAAAGGTTGATAGCGAGCCTGGAAAAAAAAACACCATGAACAAAAGAACAACGCTATATTAAAACAAATTTATAAACTTAGACAGGAACTTAATTGTCTATTGACAGATAAAGCAGAAGGGTCAGTAAGATTCACTAAACAATGTTATTATGAATCTGGTAACAGGGCGAGTCGTCTTTTAGCTTCTCAGCTTTGCAAAAACCAAGCCGCTCACACAGTTCCTAACATTAAATCTCACTGCACCGATCAGATAGTCACGCACCCAAAAGAGATTGCGGAAGTGTTTGCAGCTTACTATACAGATTCATATGACTGCCCAGAACAGATGCACCACGTCACAAAGATTACTGACTTTTTAAAGACTCTTGGTTTACCTAGATTATCAGGCATCCAAGCAGAGGAGATGGTTACAAAACAGGAATATGTGAAGTAATCAAAACACATAAATAATACAACACCTGGTACCTCAGAATGTGTATTTATTTATAAATATGTATTTATTTGTATGTGAAAGTTATCTGAATATGTACCTAGTGATGCTATCAATGTTTAAAATAACTTACGAAAATTAGTAAGTAAAAAAAAAAATGTTAAAAAAATGTGTAAGTGGGGCATCTTTCAGATGCGGTCCATGCCTCAAGGGTTTGACCCCATGACCTGTCCCATGGAAGTGGTATTGCAATTTTTGCAGGACCTGTCTGATGAGGGAAAAATCTCCCTCTATGTTAAAGGTGTATCTGGAAGCTATTTCAGCTTGCCATGTCAAGATTGACTCGGTCTCCCCAGAAACTTCCTTCCTGGCTGGACAATTTATAAAAGGAGCTCAACGGCTTCGGCCACTTACAAAGGATATTGTGGTGCTTGATGCACTCATGAGGCCTCCATTTGAGGCCTTGCATTCAGCTGAGCTGAAATTTTTATCGCTTAAATGACCTCCGTCAAGCGGGTGAGTGAGATGCAGGCATTCTCCATTGCAAAAGCTTGCTGAATTTCAATAGCTATCAATCAAGAAAAACAACAAATCCACAACATGTGTACCCTCTCTCATATGGTCTACTCCTGTTTCCTCTCACCAGCTAATCCCTTACCGGAAACTATATCCTGTTTTCAAAAAGTGCACGCATCAACTAATTTGAGAAACAGGATTGTCTTTTTTAAAGGGACACACACCTAAAAACAAACTTAACACAAAAAACATAATAAACAGGAAAATCGGCTTAAATAATTTGATATATATATATTCCATTCAGAACGTGCGTGCAAGGTACCAAACGCTATCTGCATGCTATATTAAGCACTATTAGGATTATTTGGAGATGCATGCGTCAGTGCTTCATTGCTTTTTTTCCATGTGATTACTTACACTATTAGTAATGAATTTTTAAAATGTGAGCTTTCGGTATTATGAGATGTACTTTTAAAACATCAAAACACATCTCAAAGTAATGTAACGTTCAGCATGACACCGTACTTAATATTTTTAGATGTGTTGTGTATTAGAGAAGATTAAATTACTTCCAGATTGGCTAGTCAGCGCAGTGAAGTACAGTATATAAATATTTCGGTTTTGAGGTAGCTGATGATGGCATGGAATAGTAAAACAATATAACAAGACCTTGTTTTTCTCCATGGATATTAAAATACTAAGTTAAAGTAAGTTTTCTTATGTAAATATCTGTTAACGTCTATATGTATATGTTTCATATTGCATTGTGTTATTATAGTTTTCTGTGTTTTGGAAGACTTCAATATTATGAATATTGATATCGAAATATGTGCATAATATCGATATACAATTTTCATATAGTTGCCCACCCCTAGTATTATCATAACCCTGGTTCCCTGAAATAGAAATGTAACCATTAACCATTAACCTTCAACATCGCTGCGCCCATGATTCAACAGGCTTGAAGGAAATGACGCTGAGGTCTGTGTGCGCTGTCCTTTTATACCCTCGGGGGCAGGCATGACTGTGTCACAGGCTGGGCAGAGCAGCTTTCATATATCTATTCAGGTTCGGGGTCTTTAGGAGGTAAACACCCATTCTGTATTGGTTACATTTCTATTTCAGGGAACCAGGGTTATGATAATAACCTAACATTTTCCCTCCAACTGAGCTCTCAGTTACTTAACAAAACCCTTAATTGAACTAATAATTTGCTTAATTAGACCTTTTAACTTGTTTTCAGCGCTTAAATAGTTTTATAAGTAACTTGAACTCTACAACTTTTTAGGAACTGAGAACAATTAAAAAGGTCTAATTAAGCAAATTATTAGTTTAATTAAGGGTCTAGTTGAGAGCTCAGTTGGAAAGAAAACCAGAAGAAACATGGGGAAGCCCTGCTCTACAACCTTTCCCCATACTTTATCACAATATAGAGGATACAACCTTGACAGAATTAAAGGGGAAAAGGAATATTATCTCCATGTCACTTAGGCCTGTCAGAAGCAGTCGACCCACCAGTGCTACGCCTTCAAATTGAAGAGATTTTCCATTTGGTGTCAGGGCACGGAGCTAGACCTCTTGTCCTGCCCGGTGGCGAGGCATCCTGGATTACCTCGGGTCTCCGTCAGGCCGTGGGCTGGTATGCAGACGGGGGAGGCTGTGAGCACTTGTCCATGTCCACAGAGACACCACCACCTTGGGACTTCTTGTTGGTGTTGGCAATGCTCATGGGCAAGCCATTTGAACCAATGCACATGTGTTATCTCACCCACCTTTCGTGGAAGACTGCTTTCTAGGTGGCTATCACTGCCACCAGAAGGATCAGTGAGCTCCAGGCACTCGATGGAGTCTCCTCATTTAGTTTGTACACTTTATTATTATTATTATTATTATTATTATTATTATTATTATTAATTTATTTGGCAGGCACCTTTATCCAAGGCGACTTACAGGTGTTAAAGGACAAAACAATAATATAAGATTACAATGCAAAAGCAATATTTAAATACAGTATATTGGCATAATAGTAATGCAATAGTTCAAGGAAACATGGTGCTTAGGTCAAGCAAGTACAGTCCATAGTAGCAGGAGTAGATCAGGAGATCACAAATGCAGTCTAAACTGGTGAGTCTTGAGGAAACGGCGGAAGGCAGTAAGAGATGGAGCAGCCTGAAGTTCTCCAGTAGCTGATTCCACCACATGGGGGCTAGAGAAGTGAAGGAGCAGACAGGGCTGTCCTCCTCCCCACCCTGTTTTTATATTTGCATGGAATGATAGCATGGTTATTTGAATGCTTTTAAATGCTAGAAAACAGTAGTAGTGCATTGAGACATGTCAATTGCTTTCACACTTGCATTGAGATCAAAGGTGCATGCAAATATAGCTCTATTTTTGTAAAGTTCCGGTTTTGCAGCCTGAAGTGGGTGTGTATGTGTTGAAGTGTACATGTATATCCATGGCTACAGCACCGGTGGACCATGATGATGGATGTCTCTTGTGTTATCTGGAAAGGAGTTGCATGTTCTATGTCTTAATTGATGACGGCAGTCTGCGGTTGCTTGTGTTGTCTGGTTCCTATGGCTGCTTGTGTGGGGTCGGCAGAGAGGCAGGGCAGGGGAAAACCTAATGCCACATTTCCTTGCTTTTGTGGTGATGAGTTCAACCATAACTGCTCCATAAAAATCTACTTGCCCCCTCCCTGTCACATAAAACACACACAAAAAAGTAGAATATATTTTGGGTTTTATTTAACAGTGAACACAATCAATCAATTTGTGATTAACAGGGGCAGATCTAGCCTTGTACCTTGACCGGTTCACTAAATTCTTCAAGATACACAAAAGCTTACTTGTGACTCCACCTCACCTCAGAAAATTTATAACATGCTTTAAGGAAATGTTCCTTTCAGTTTTTGCCACAGTTGCTTTTGTAAAATACTAAGAGTACAAGAATACTTGAGAGTTATTCAAATATAAAAATAGCTTCTGCCTGTTTTTTTTCTATACTCTTTCTCTATAAGCTGAATCCAACTCCTGATGTACAGGTGTTTTAGTTTGTTGCATCACAGATACAAAATCATTGTCAACTATTACTGCTGCTTTGTGGAATTCAGATTTTTCTTGACGTTCTTCCAGTTTTGTAACTGCTGAACCCCAGATTTTTAAAGGACTTGTCTATAACCTATTAAAATATTTACAGTAGGCTCCGTCAAATCCTGCAAAGACAAAATATGGTTTTTTTTTTGTTTATTTCTGTTATATACTTTTTTTTTAAAACAGTGTACAACATTTTACATTTTATTTTTCCTCATCTAACATCTTGTCCCATGGTGGCTAACTGGAACTCTGCTGCAGCAGGGTGATCCGGTTTCATACCCTGATGGCTTTTTCTCTTTTTTGGGGGGGCGTGGCAACATTCTTTCCCTGCACTATCACTGAAAAATAAATACATAAATTAATTAATACATAAACACATTGCCATGAGTTTTACAGTCTCTATTTTATTTTAAATAAAATATTGTACAAATAACAGTAAACTTTACTTATTTTTAAACATCCCAGCAAGTACACGCTTGACCACGAAGTGTTATAAAATTACATAACACAAGTTTTTCTAATCCGCTAATACCTTAGCGGCTATGGTGTTTTTTTGTAACTTTACTAGATTGCTGCATTTAAATGTCAGATTCATGTATTAAAAAAACAGTATCACTTATTTGCTAATTTACAAAAAACGTAAATAATACCTTAAAAATAAAAGATTAGTCTGTGCCTTGCCAGAGGCTCTCAAGCAGCCACTTCTGGGTTTCTTTGTAACCAATAGAAGATCAGCTTTTCCACAGCTAGCCAATCACAAGTGATAGGGTTGGGACGTAAACACTTTTAAAAATGTTTGTGTGTATGTGCTAGACTTCCACAATTCAGTTTTCAGAAACTTGCGTGGCTCTCTAGAACTAGACGCGGGGCGTTTTTCTAGCAACAGAACAAACATAGGAAAAATAAATAAATAAATAAATAAAAACTATTTGCCCAACAAGTAAAGTATATCGGCAAATCTTGTTGTCCCAAGCGTCGGGCGATATGAATTGCACACCCCTGATAGTCTTTGAAATCTATGATGCATAATTGTAATGTAATGAAGTGTCTCTTAAGTGGGTTCACACTAGACAACATAAATGTTATAGCTGCTAGGCTTCTCAGCAGAACGAATAGAAAGAGACCACTGGCTGGCTTCACTGCACTGGCTCCCAGTGAAGTTTAGAGTTGATTTGAAACTACTACTACTTATGACTGAGTATGGCACCAGATTATAAAGGTGCTTCTAGTCAAGTGTACAGAAAAAATTAATGGAGAGAGAGCTTTTATTCACTATCATAGGCGGCGCATATAAGAGGCTTGGGGAGGTTAAGCCTCCCCAAAATAAATTGCCCAAACCCTCACAAGAAATTGTTCTGACCAACACAAAAAATATTTGTGAGAGAAGATCGATGGAATGCAAAATCAAAGCTGTCTCTGAAACATCTTTTAGGTATCTGGCTGTTTCCCAAATTGCTCACAGATCTCTTTGTGTAGAATGCAGCTATTTACAGTAGCACTATCAATCTCTTCTTTATCTCTCCATCTGTTTGTCTCTCCCTCCTGCTGTCAGGCTGGAGCCGGTTCAGTCTGCACCTCCCTCTGTAAAACTGGTCCAACAGGTATTTGCGCAATGCCTTGTGGTTGGAGGTGCGGATACTCTTCCACGTTTCACAGAGGGCAGTCTCCACTCTGGGTCTCTGTAATTATACGCGTAAAACAATCACATTTAGATAACTTATTACACATAATTTGGTGCTGTAACAGATATATATATATTTCCAAGTTCTATCCTGGGATTTACAAATAGAGATCCTGACATTACAACGCGCAATTATAAAGTCATAATCATTATTTAATTTTAATAATAATAATAATAATAATAATAATAATAATAATAATAATAATAATAATAATAATAATAATAATAATAATAATAGAATTGGAAAAGTATTATAAAAACAGCATAATAATAAATAAAATTTAAAAAAGTCCTTGCGATTCCCTAAGAAATCACCTCCTCTTCGTGAGATGACAGCAAACGTCAGAATTGTCACTTTCTGACTGGTGAAAAGGCATTTCTGACACTCCTTCCGCTGTAAATTGCTGTCCTGAAGAGCCAGCTTTTTTGTTTTCTGGGCTTGTTTTGGAGCCATGTTTTCAAAATAACCAGCAAAATTATCCGTGTTTCTCTCACTGAAGTCCGTTGTTCGCCTTCCTGTATTCCTTATATGGCGCAACCTATGACAAGACTAGATATGTTGATTTACGATGTTCCGATGCTAAACTATTCAAACCAATGTAATTAGGCGCCGGTGGTCAAAATACACTAGGGCGGAATGTAATGCTACAGGCAGTACCATGGTCAGTGTACTATAATCCAAAATACAGTTGAACAAGTAACATGTGAGTCAAAAGGTCTAGCTTTACCATACCATGCCACTGTAATAGAAAAAAAAACAACATTTTAAAACCCACGCTTCTAACACAAGGAGTGTATTATGAACAGTGGTAACCAGAAATTATAAAAAATGCAACTACAAGAGCACCGCTCCTGCAATGATACGTTTTATTAACTTTTTTGGTGGAAATCAAGTTACGATATTCTGCTTTCTTATAGCTATCCATGAGTTTCTTATTCAGTGTTCCCATGCACAGCCTGAAATTGATGATGATCAGTGCTTGGTGGATTTGGTATTTCTCACTGATCATCTCCCATCTCAACACATTCAATATGTCTATGCAGGGGAAAAAAAAACTTGTCCTAAGCATCTTAATCACCAGCATCAGGAAGTTCATGTTGCAACTGCCACTAATATCAAGTCAGCTAATGTCAGGATTTCACACATTTCCCGTGTCTTAGGAAAGCATTAGACAACACCGCTGCTGGCGAGGCCTTCATTCGGGTATACTTTCTGCATTGGAAGAGAGTTTTGAATAGCGAATTTCATCCCTAAATGAGCATTTGGATTTGACTTTGCTAACAGTGGCATTGTGTGCGAAAGGCTTGATCTTGATAAAAAAAACAATTTGAGGAAGAACTTCATATACGAGCGCATGCTGAAGATCTCATTGACCAACTCACAAAGAGGATATATCGCAGATGTGTCAAACATTTGCAGGCCCAGTTCTTCCTATTAGTGCTTGTAACAAGCTGTTGGCGTGTGGGTGCGTTTGGCTTCTTATTTTGGCTCAGATCCCAGTTCACCATCACGGCGATCTGAGGATTTCAGCAAGATATTTCAGTCTCTATGTCTGGGTAGCATGGACGCAAGGCCGGATTAACACATAGGCAAACTAGGCAGCTGCCAAGGGCTGTATCTGAAACAGATACAGAATTTCCCACAAACTGAAAGAACTTCACTCACTGAAGTTCCAACCGAGGCCGTGTATCTCACTTGTGTTCACACAAAATCAAACTGGCTGACCTGGAACTTTACTCTCACTCACTTTCGCGTAAATTCCTGGTCATACAGCAAATTATGTCTCTTTCAGGGGCACCAAAATATAAACAGGGAAGAAGAAGAATGCAAGCAGCAAAGCTCCAAACCGCTGAAAACCTTATCCCTGACCCTGGAGAAAAAGCATTTTCTTTAACGAAGTGTCTCAAAAAGCATCTCTGATCAGCAGTAAAACAAGGAAAGCTCACAGCCGTTGCTGTATTGGTGATTTGAGAAAGAAGTAAGCCACCTTAAACTGCATTTGACTTAAGGTTGCCAACCATCCATACTGGCCAGTCAGTAAAAAAAGTTACATTTTAACACTAAAACGTAAATAAATAAAAAAAAATGTGCCATGCTTTCATAAGAGTGTTTATGTTGTTTTTTTTAAATGATGTCAGTAAAACAAAAATATTGTTTAACTACACAACAATGTATAGGTATGTTTGTTTTACATATATTTGTGGACTGTAGGGGGTCTACAGTTAGTAGCAATCAACATAGTGTAGCGTGCAGGGGGGTAGGGGTAAGGGCTGGTATGTGACGCAATCAAATATGAACACATAAGCCTGATACCAGCTCCTGCAAGGGAGCTGGCACTTTTGTACAGCGGTATCGGCGCTATGCTTCAGGTCCCGGGTTTGTGTCCCACCTCCGACTGTGAGAATCCCCTGCCTGCAGGAACCGCGAGGATCACCACAATATGGTGTTCTTGTCCAAATTCAAACTGTATTTTTATTCAGTAAATCAGGAAAGGTGATTATCAAGCTCCGCTATGGGATTTGACGTAGGCTTCAGGTTTTTCCAAATTTATTTTGAAATGTATTTAGCACACCGCCTTCAATTAAACTGTTTCTGTCAGATTTAGTCAGCCGTTCAGTTCACAGCAGTGCGTGAAACTTTCGTCATAATTAAGAACTAGAATCTGGCATAATTTACTCATCAAAACCATGTATACTAACTGAAAAACTAAAATGATACCTTTTGCAAATTGGTGGAGCATAAGTTAAGCTAATATATGCCTATGTATAATTGTCTATTTGTTGTTATTCATATAGGAAGGTTGGGGCTCAGAAGTGTATGTTTTCCTAGGAGCCCCTGACGATCTTCAGCCCGTTTTTATACCTGACGCCCCGCTGGAACACACCTACCTGCTGATTCTCCACAGCTGGAAATCTGTGCTAGCGGTGCTGAATGGCTTGTGTGCTAGCAGTGCTGAATGGCTTGTGTGCTGGTGGTGCTGAATGGCTTGTGTGCTGGTGGTGCTGAATGGCTTGTGTGCTGGTGGTGCTGAATGGCTTGTGTGCTAGCAGTGCTGAATGGCTTGTGTGCTGGTGGTGCTGAATGGCTTGTGTGCTAGCAGTGCTGAATGGCTTGTGTGCTGGCGGTGCTGAATGGCTTGTGTGCTAGCGGTGCTGAATGGCTTGTGTGCTGGCGGTGCTGAATGGCTTGTGTGCTAGCAGTGCTGAATGGCTTGTGCTTGTGTGCTAGCAGTGCTGAATGGCTTGTGTGCTAGCAGTGCTGAATGGCTTGTGCTTGTGTGCTAGCAGTGCTGAATGGCTTGTGTGCTGGTGGTGCTGAATGGCTTGTGCTTGTGTGCTAGCAGTACTGAATGGCTTGTGTGCTGGTGGTGCTGAATGGCTTGTGTGCTGGTGGTGCTGAATGGCTTGTGTGCTAGCAGTGCTGAATGGCTTGTGCTTGTGTGATGGCAGTGCTGAATGGCTTGTGTGCTAGCAGTGCTGAATGGCTTGTGTGCTGGCGGTGCTGAATGGCTTGTGTGCTGGCGGTGCTGAATGGCATGTGCTTGTGTGCTAACAGTGCTGAATGGCTTGTGTGCTAGCAGTGCTGAATGGCTTGTGTGCTAGCAGTGCTGAATGGCTTGTGTGCTAGCAGTGCTGAATGGCTTGTGTGCTAGCAGTGCTGAATGGCTTGTGTGCTAGCAGTGCTGAATGGCTTGTGTGCTGGCGGTGCTGAATGGCATGTGCTTGTGTGCTAACAGTGCTGAATGGCTTGTGTGCTAGCAGTGCTGAATGGCTTGTGTGCTAGCAGTGCTGAATGGCTTGTATGCTGGCGGTGCTGAATGGCTTGTGTGTTGGCGGTGCTGAATGGCTTGTGTGCTGGCGGTGCTGAATGGCTTGTGTGCTGGTGGTGCTGAATGGCTTGTGTGCTGGTGGTGCTGAATGGCTTGTGTGCTAGCAGTGCTGAATGGCTTGTGAGCTGGCGGTGCTGAATGGCTTGTGTGCTAACAGTGCTGAATGGCTTGTGTGCTAGCAGTGCTGAATGGCTTGTGTGCTAGCTGTGCTGAATGGCTTGTGTGCTAGCAGTGCTGAATGGCTTGTGTGCTAGCGGTGCTGAATCGCTTGTGTGCTAGCAGTGCTGAATGGCTTGTGTGCTAACAGTGCTGAATGGCTTGTGTGCTAGCAGTGCTGAATGGCTTGTGTGCTAACAGTGCTGAATGGCTTGTGTGCTAGCAGTGCTGAATGGCTTGTGTGCTAACAGTGCTGAATGGCTTGTGTGCTGGCGGTGCTGAATGGCTTGTGTGCTAGCAGTGCTGAATGGCTTGTGTGCTGGCGGTGCTGAATGGCTTGTGTGCTAGCAGTGCTGAATGGCTTGTGTGCTGGCGGTGCTGAATGGCTTGTGTGCTGGCAGTGCTGAATGGCTTGTGTGCTAGCAGTGCTGAATGGCTTGTGCTTGTGTGCTAGCAGTGCTGAATGGCTTGTGTGCTGGTGGTGTGGAATGGCTTGTATGCTGGCGGTGCTGAATGGCTTGTGTGCTAGCAGTGCTGAATGGCTTGTGTGCTAGCGGTGCTGAATGGCTTGTGTGCTGGCGGTGCTGAATGGCTTGTGTGCTACCAGGAGGCAGGAGCGAGTTCCAGTACATACAGAATTCACTAAGCACACATGCAATTTCACAATGCATTTATTATTTAACGTACGGTTACACATGCGGTGTATATTTACAAACCAAATAAATACCATTTTCATAATCTGAGATTATTGTTATGATCCAAAATGAAACTTGCCAGGACAGTCGGGAAACTGCAACAACCACTGGGCACACCTCAGTGCTGCAGTGCAAATCTCTCGGCAGTGCCAGCTCAAGCACAAGCCATTCAGCACTGCTGTCATGCCAAAATTTCGCCCCCCACTGGAGTTGTAAACGAGTAACGTGACAATTCAGTTTTGCGATTAAATTAGAGTAACAAAAACACATCTTTGCGTTTTTTTTATTGTTATTTAATCGTAATGTTTTGTATTGCTTTTGGTATTTATCGTCTCTGGGTGCTTTACATTACACTAATCTGCCTGTGATTAAACCTTTACAGTAAATACAAAAATACATAAAATGTGGTTTAATTACAATATATAAAATGGTAATTAAACCATATGCGCGTGTGTATGTATAATGTGCTTTACATATCCGTTCAGTTACTATTTGTAACATTAGAAACCACGATACTACGGTAATTTTAACAGATTGTGACTAATTTGAATCTTTTTAGATACACACAAGTGCCGTTGCTTTGTAGTTTTTAACGTGTATTAATAACGTTTGCAAGGGGGGGGGGGGGGGGGGGGGGGGGTCCATCCTTGCTTTCTTTCACTTCACGTGCACGCGCAACTACTACGGAAGAACCCTAGGGCCATGCGACCAATTTCGACTTTCTAAATACGACCTGAGCCTAGAACAGGCAGAGCTCGGAAATCCTGTTGAAAGTACTGCTGCCTGAGCCACAAATTCACTACCGTCGAAATACTGGCGTTTCTAGTATACATCCCTTTTCCCACATATATTATAAAATCACATGAGTTTGAAAAAACAGCTAACGTTTGGAATAAGCGTAATGAATGTTTCCCTTTAACCATTATACAGTTTTTAATTAAGTCTGTTTTATCAATAAAAAGCGTCTTCCCCACCATATTTTTTTATACAGCATTGACAAATGTCTCTTTGAAAATATACGTAGATGTTTGGAGCAATGCAAATGATTTACACAATATTTAGTAGTATAATGACGTCAGTGTCATTCATGTATGAAGAAGGTATGTCAAAGGTAATTTCAATTGTTTTATATGTGTGCACTCATATATCTTAGAGCTGTATAAAGAATGTTTTGTGCCAATGCGTTTTACACACCTGCTGTAACCCGCACCTGTATATATGGCTGGCCTTTCTATGTAAAGAACGCCTTGGAAAATATGCAATTATCTTGCGCCAAAGCGTTCTTCATAGGCTATATAAATGACAGTTTTAATTAAGTGGGTGACGTCATTTCAATAGTCAATACAAGTATGTAAATCGCATCGCCCCAAACCTTTAACTATTTCGCCTTTGAGATTAATTGAGTTTATTATGAAACATGTAGCTTAACCTCTATTCATTAAAGTGCCGGCGTTCAGAATTTTTTCAGAACTGTTTTCCGAAACTTCGGGCTTACATTTTTTCTTAAATGAGTGATTCATCAAAGTTTTATTTAGAAAAACTGTTATTCGGACAGCCTTTTCTGTCAGATGTTCCACCTTTTATACATATAATATTTGGTATCCCCTGTCTCTTAAAGGGTAACATTAAACGTGAAAGTAATTCAACTTATTTTGTATTAATATTGGTTTCCATTTTTGCGTTTGTCAATTAGCTAGGGTACATAAAGTATTATAGAAATTTGATACCAAAGTAGAATTAGATGGGGTTTCCCAAAAAGTAATTACATTGACACAACAAAATATAAACCTAAAACCACCAGATACAAAATAGGCTGAAGTACCTTAACGTTAACCCTATAACAAAAAAAAGACAGAGGGTGCCAAATATTAAGCTATAGCGGTATACCATAAACATTACTACTACTAAGAAAATAAATGTTTATAAAAAGTAAAAACAAACAAACAAACTACTACTCCTACTAATAATAACAATATGCAGCGATCTCGGTTCCCGCAGGCAGGCGCATCTCACAGGGCGAGGCAATCCACACACAGGCGGAGGGCGGGCGTGAACCCGGGACCTCTCACACTAAAGTATAGCGCCGATACCGCTGTACATGCAAGGAGCGTATATGTCTTCTGTGTGTGATTACGTCATCTACCAGCCCTACTGCTGCCTTCCCCCGTGCACGTTACAATAATAATAATAATAATAATAATAATAATAATAATAATAATAATAATAATAATAATAGGATTTAGCTACAATAGATTACTTTTCGTTAAAATAATGCACTAAAGCAATTTGATTCAAACCACTGTGATTTGAAACGTTAATAACGATCTGTATTTAGTTGAGGTAAATAAAGGAGCCTGTTGTGTAATAATTATATATATTGAGCTAATATATATATATATATATATATATATATATATATATATATATATATATATATATATATATATATATATATATATATATTAGCCTACTGGTAAAAAAAAAACAAAAAAAAAACAGCAACTGTTTTTATTCTTCTTTTTTAAAAGAACAATAAAAACAGCACACAACGGTACATGTTTGTATTCAAATGTCCCTGCAGTCTGTCTCAGAGCCTCGCGTGCACGTGAAGTGAAAGAAAACAAGGCGTTCCGAAGAGACCCGAAGAGACCCGAAGAGACCCGAAGGGCGACGGGATGCAGGATATTTCACAACACCGGCACTCTCGGCACTGTAGCAGAGTGCCGGCGCAGCATACTGAAATACAATCTCAGATAATCCACGGGGGCGCTGGCCCCGCCTCTCCATCTGTAAATCCCACCCCTTACTCCCACCGCCTCATCATACCAGTACATGATTTTGAGGGCGTGTTCTGGCCTGAAATTCAAAAAGAATGAGTTTGGATACGGATAACTCCATGTCAATGCCTTGGTAAATATTTTTTTTCCCATTTAGTATTTAATAAGCAATTATAATTTAATCTAAGGCAACGTATTTTCATCTGTATCTTTGAAAAGCCAGACCTGTCTAGTTTAATTTATAATACAATAGAGATCCTTTAAAAATCCATCCCAGACAACCAAACTATTTTGTCCCAACACCGGCTATTTTGGCCCAGTTCCGGCTGCCAAACTGGCCCAGGTTCGGGTGCCGGTATTGGCCCGGTTTCTTTTTGCACCTCGGGCCGAGTTAACTATAACTAACTCTCACTATATACAATTATTTAAGCCTATAATTTGATCTATATACAATTATTTATTATTTATATACTATTATTTATGTCAAATTTATCAATTTATCTAATGTTTTCTTACCTTCTCTTCCCTTCTCCATTCAACTGTCTCCAATTTCTGCGACTTAGCTCGAGCAGTTTCTTGATTAAACTCGCTCAGTCTATGCTTGTGCGTGTGAATATTTTTTAAATCGAACACTCGTACATTTCTTACTGGTATATTGTCAGTTTTCTACTTCATTTCTTATTTTTTATATAGCGCCCATAAAGACACTTCACAAATGTAACAAAACAGCAAATTGTGTTAAGTAATAAATAATAAAAGAAACACTTAATGCAATAACAGAAAAAATTCTAAGGGATAAAGATCTGATTTTTTTAAATTATAAAACTATTATAATATTTACTGTTACTACACGTCCACATACTGAACACAAAAATATGATTTATTTTTATTTTTTAGCTAATCCTAGTAAATGTATATACATATAAAAAAAAAATTTCCGACACTGGGCCAGCACTGGGCCGGTGTTGTAGTTTTATCTCCTTCTAAATACGATGGTCAGTGACATCGTGCCAGAACTGGCCCAACTGCTACCTGCCGCTGCGACTGCGAGCCGACTGTGCCGCTATGCAGCCAGATCCGGCCCGGCATCGTATGGCTACGTGGGATATTACTGTTTTCCATCATAATAAAATGTCTATACATTATATGAATAATCAAAGATGCAAAAAAAATATTAACGACTGACTCGAGGAGGACTGATGTCTGATGACTGACTCGAGGAGGACTGATGCCTGATGCCTGACGACTGACTCGTGGAGGACTGATGCCTGACGACTGACTCGAGGAGGACTGATGTCTGATGACTGACTCGAGGAGGACTGATGCCTGATGCCTGACGACTGACTCGAGGAGGACTGATGCCTGACGACTGACTCGAGGAGGACTGATGCCTGACGACTGACTCGAGGAGGACTGATGCCTGATGACTGACTCGAGGAGGACTGATGCCTGATGCCTGACGACTGACTCGAGGAGGACTGATGCCTGACGACTGACTCGAGGAGGACTGATGTCTGATGACTGACTCGAGGAGGACTGATGCCTGATGCCTGACGACTGACTCGTGGAGGACTGATGCCTGACAACTGATTCGAGGAGGACTGATGTCTGATGACTGACTCGAGGAGGACTGATGTCTGATGACTGACTCGAGGAGGACTGATGCCTGACGACTGACTCAGGAGGACTGGTGTCTGATGCCTGACGACTGACTCGAGGAGGATTGATGCCTGATGACTGACTCGAGGATGACTGATGCCTGACGACTGACTCGAGGAGGACTGATGCCTGATACCTGATGACTGACTGCTAACGTCATCTTTGCCGCTGTCAGCATTTCTGTTGGTGATGGAGGAGGGCTTCACACAGTGGCCGCCCGTGGACCCATTAGTGGCTCCAGTCATGGGCCAGGACCCTGATCTAGACTTTTGGGCCTTTAACGCCATGTATGCTATGCACAAGGGGGGAGATGTGTGGCGGGGTACACCCCGCCCCTGTGCATATTGCGTTTATTTTGGGGTTGTGTTATATTACTATTATTATGTAAATGTACTGTTTTGTGGTTTAAACACTGTTTTATTGTTAGTAAATTCAACAATCAGTCTGTAATCTTAAATAGTCTTCCTATGTCAGTACAATAGTGAATGAAGAAATTAAGGTTCTGCCCCTGGATTAAACCGGTGCTCTTTTTTCAAAATGTTAATTATTAGTGTTAGTGGATATTTTATGTTTCATACTTATTCTACCATAACACTTTTCTTACAACGTCTTGTACACTGGGCATTCAGTACATATTTTATTGAAACCGCTATGCATGCCCCCCAGTGCTTTACCATTATGGTCTGCTCCAATGCACAGTGGCAGCACCAAGGGAGGTGCATGTATAATGATTTGGTGGTGGTTTTGTTTACGTAATGGGCATTATACAAATCAAAAGATCGAATTTTCCATGTGAGTGACATTTAATGTGTGATTTAGTATTCAAAGATTGTCAAGTGGTTTCTGTTAACGAGAAAAAAATATCTGACACTGCGTGAATACCGCCTGATGAACCTTCAAAGGTTTAGAACTACCTTCAAATTCCTGGAGAACGAACGAACCTTCGAACCTTTGAACACAGCCCTAATCATTTCAAAGCCATTTCTGGAAATATGTCTTTAAAAGATTATGTATTAAAGGTTCTCAACAGCATTTCTTTAAGCAAGGTTCCACAGTTTGCAACACATGGTTCTGGGGTGCAGCATCTTGGGTTGCAGATGAATTCATAGCAGACCTGGATTCTCCTGATTCACTGGAGGCAAGCACAGCTTAGCATAGAAAATACATGATACATTATTAATTTATTCCTCATGGGGGGGGGGGAGCAGGGTACAGTATGTTGATATCCGGTGCTGTTGGCACAGAAGGGTCAGTAGTCGATATATTAATATGTTGTTGGGGAACCCAAGAAGTATGAATTCCTGGAGGTTCTAGGTACATACATTTCACAAATTGTGCACAAGCCTGTGGGTTTATCTTTATCTTTAAGTGCCATCCATATATCAGTTGGTGTAGGTAGCAGGTGAGCTGTTATCATTATTATTATTGTAACTCCAATTGATTTATTTGAATTCTAGCCAAGTTTAGATTCTCCTGTGCTTCAAGGTAATTTGTTGTGATGTAATCCTGTTTTAACCCTTTGTAGGTAAGTGGTGATTGCTTGCTAACTGTTTTGATTGTCTCAGGTATAACTGAGTCCCTCCCCAATTCTCCTCCTTTACACCTGATGACTTTTTACTCCTCCTTCTGCTCCAATGTAGAGGACTTTCAGAAGCTATTCTCCAGACCATCTTCTCCTTCCCCCTCCCCAGGTGAACCATCCCACCTTCCTGCCCTTTTTTTCCTTTCCCTCCTTTGACTCCCACATCTCCTCCCGCATCTCAGAATGCTTCTTGGCTTGAACACACTCTCACCACCTCAAACTCAACCTCTCTAAATCTGACCTCTACTTTCCTTCTGCTTCCTCTACCTCCTCTGACTTCTCCACCTCAGTATCCCTTGACTCAATCACTCTCTCCATCTCCTGCTAAAAACCTAGGTGTTATTCTTGACCCCTCCCTCTCCTTCTCTCAATACATCTCTTCCCTGACACGCACTTGCCGCTTCTTTCTTAGCAGCATCTACCGAACCTGTCCTTTTCTCACTACTTATTGCACCCAACTCCTGGCCCAAGCTCTTGTACTCTCCAGACTGGACTACTGTAACTCTCTCCTTTCTGGTCTTCCTGCCTCAGCTATCCACCCCTTCAGCTCATTTAAAATTCCCTGCTCACCTTGTATTCTCCCAGTCTCACTACTCTCATGCTATCCCTCTGCTTCGCACCCTCCACTGGCTACCTATCTCTGCTCGCATTCAATTCAAGACCCTTGTTCTTGTCTACTGCTCTCTTCACCAAAATACTCCCCCCCCCACCTCCAATCCCCTCTGTCTCCCTACACCCCCTCACCCTCTCCACTCCTTCTCTACTGGGTGACTGGTCATGCCTTCCCTCCACTCTCCATTCTCCCGTGCCCGCTCCTTCTCTTCCATGTGCCCTCTGTGGTGGAATCAGCTACAGGAGAACTTCAGGACTTTCACTGCCTTCTGTCATCTCTTCAAGACTCACCTGTTTAGACTGCACTTGTTGGCCTCATGATCTACCCCTCCTACTATGCACAGGACTTGCCTGACCTAAGCACTACGTTACTGGATCCTCCTAAATTGTTGCATCCTAGTTCATATTGTATTCTAGTAGCAAGGTACAATATTAACAGTGGCCCACTGGCCAGTAGATACCAAATATTTATTTGGGCCTCCAAAATTGCACCACCACCATGTAAAAGTTATTTTGTTCGCACACTGTGTTCATTACCGAATTTATTGTGACTATTTTTAAGTTCCCTTTGAAAAATTTAGCACCACCAAAATCTCTAATGGACCTTCAGATATTCTTGACTGGTGGTCCGAGTGGCGACCTCCTCAAAAAATTAATTTCTAACCTCGGGTAGCATTATTGCACTTACTGTAAACTATGCTGTGTTTAACTTTGCATTGTAATCTTGTACTGCCCTGTAACACCGATAAAGGCGTCTGCCAGATAAATAATAATAATAATATGGTGACTGGAGCTCTAAGGTATACTGGCCAGTTGCTACTGGGCATGCACAGCCATGCCCATACATACAGAAGTGAAGTCAACAGCATCAGGTTTCTACTGCAGAACGTAATGCTACAGCTTTTAATGCCCTTATGTTAATCAGACTTCCCTTCCATAATCTCTCAGCTCATTTATGACAGAGGTATGCAGTAGATTTAATCCATAATACAACCAGACATAGACTACCACTTAAACTAATCTTGGTTACAGTCTCCCTATCTTTATCCACTTGTATGCACAAGGTCAAGATTGTAGCTGGTTTTTCAATATACAAAGTCTTGCATATTTGTATCAGTTATTGTAGTTTGAAATAAGATCATAGAAGCATACCTGGTTGGACTAAACTATTTATGAATTTTTTTACCTGGTCCAATTAACCCATTTGCCCCTGTACTTACTTATCCTACTATCCTCTACTGTGGCCTGTACTTTTTCAATAACCATCCGACTCTGAGCATGGCTGCAGTCAGCAGTAATGTGATCTTTGGTCAAATTATTCATTATTCTTAATCTCCTAATCTAGTTAAACAGATTTGCAAGCAAATATTGAGAAAAAGGACAAAATCAGAACAAGCAGACTAGTGTAGTCTCTAACTGAATCCTCCTAGTGTGGATCTTTTTTGTGGATATTTTATACATCCCTATAGATAGAATGACCAACTGTGGTATTATTTGTGGGAGAATGTGGGTGTTACGTCGCCAGATATTATCCGGTTTCTGGTACTGCTGTACATTTTGGAAGTTGTAACTTTGGAGTAGCATAATGCAAAGTGTTCCAAATTTCGTGCGCTGTAGTACTGCAATGCCCAGCATTAAGAATAGTGTGTTCAACATGCATCAGTTATTGCAGTTATATAACATCATGTAAAGGTTCCTGTATGCTGTATTCTTGCTTCAGAGAGAACTGATGATCTTTAAGTTTTAGACATCCCCTGGGTTATGTGAAACTTGTTTCATATTTGTTTATTTAACAGTGATGTTTCTTTACAGCATTTCCTTGTAAATAAACATTAAGTTTTTCTTTGGTTCTTGTGTCCATGTTTAAATAATTCAAGTAATCCCGTTCAGCTATTCGCGGTGTAAAATAATCCAAGTAATGATACAATTGATACATTCGGTCGGTGTACCCAGTTGAAAGCTTCTCAAGCAGACCGACAAGACACAGAAAATGAGTTCCAGCAACGCCGGCAGGGTCATTGGGATATGTTGTTCTAAACCGCAGTACCAATCTCTTTGAGAGAAACTAGTCCCTCTGGAATGTGAGCGTCCGCTTCCAAACAACTGCAGAAACTCGTTTTTTTTCCGTCCAGATAAAAAAGAAAAGTCACTGTATTGACACAAATGTAGGCTTCCCCTATGGCGTTTGTAAGAGAATATGTTGTTATTTTGTGTGATAAACTGTTGCAGATGGTACTGAATCAGTAGAAACTAGGAAAACAGTGAGAACGGGGAGGTTGGGATTTTTTTTCTCCTGTTGCAGAAGGATACGTATCAAGATCGAGTGTGTTGTTGCGCGTAGGTTGCAGGATGAGCGATTGCAATCGCAGCACCGCCGAAGCAGCAGCAGCAGCACCAACACCAGCACCAGCTGCTGCAGCAGTAGTAGAATGGAAGCGAGAATAATGAGACTGTCATTGTAGCCATTTCAATCCCAACAACGTAACAAATTCCCAAGAAGAAACAAAACACAGCGATGAGAGCTCTGCGCTGAACAACAGCGACGGAGGGTAAAGCGAAAGTGTGAAAGATGGGCGCCGTTCTACGGAGCCTGCTGTTGTGTAGTTTTTGTTCTTTAATAAGAGGTGAGTGTTTGCGCTGGGTATTTTATTTTGGAAAGTTGGAGAAGGTTTCTTGGAAGTGGCCATTTTTTTCTTTGCACAAGGCCTTCCATGTAAGCGAATGGGGCCCAGTGTACCTGGATCTAAATCATGCAGTAGTATAGTGTGTGTATATGTATTATGTGTGTATGTATGTATGTATGTGTGCGTGTGTGTATATATATATATATATATATATATATATATATATATATATATATATATATATATATATAAAATCACACACACGTTTTAAATTCGTTTATGACCAATCAGATCGATTTGTTTTTTTCATTGTTTTTTTAACGTGATCTTTGTGTTTTCCACAGGCTTTTGTGTTATTATCGGAGCATTTCGTTTTGTTCTGCGAATGTATTTTCTATGTTTTTATCTGACGATTAAAACACATGCATGTGGTACAAACCACATGCATGTGTTTTAATATAGCAATTGTGGAACTGTACGCAAGTGTTGATCTAACTAACGTGATATAAAACAGAACAAAACTTCAAAGCATTTCGACGAGGTTATGTTTATATCGCTTTGTTGTGACTTTGATTAACACAACTGAAATGGGGTCTTTTTTCTGTGTTGGGTTGGATGCTTTTTATTTATAGAAACGTGTAGTTTCACATCCCAAAGGAATTGTGTACGCTGTTTGTTTGAAAGTTTAGCAGTCTGTGGGTAAAGCCATTTCCACCAGGACTTGTAGTATACACCTACAAAAAGTGTCAACTTAGTTATGCTACAGACGTGTGTCCATAAGCTTTATTTTCTGTGTACGGTATACTATAAACGTTGGAATGTTTGCAGATTTATAACCGCTGTAAATTACCATTCGAAGGGCAAATGCTCCGAGTATTTATTTACCCAGCTCCAATATTTCCCTCTATAAAATAAAAGAATATACATCGGTAAGTAATAGATTTTGGTTGCAAATCTTAGCAGTTAAGAAACCAACATATATTTATGAAGCTGGTCACTGTCGCTCCTATTTCCTACCACCAGTCTTATACTTCTGATTCAGTTAACAGAACCTACAGGCAATCTTTAACAATATTATTCATCATACGTGAACGTCAAAAACAACTTTGTATAAACCGCTTTAACTTTGAAATGGGGTGTCATTTTGGTAACTGGCTTTAAAAGGTTCCAAGTACATTAATTTTATTAAATTAATCGTACAGACATTTGGAAGGAAAGCCCATTGTAGCTTGCTTTAAATATTTCTGTCATCAATGAATACATCATTTTTGATTTGGTGTTTGAAGTTATGAGGTAAAACTGTAATGAACCAAGTCAAGTAGTTTTTGATGATGATAGCCTAAACTTTTGACAGGACTTTGCTTCTTGTTTTGCTCATCTATTGGAGTTCCTGGAGCCCCTGTTGTGGTCACTGGTTAAATTCTGACCTAATTGCTGGATAAGGTACACTTATGAACATATGCACATTCCTGTATCCTCGCCATATGTGTGTCATGCATTGCTAACTGGGCTGCTGAAAAGGGAGTTGGAACAATTGTAAAGGAAAAAGTCCATCTGGTTACCATATTGTATATATTATTTACAAGGAAGAGAATGTAGTAAACTGAAGCTTTCATGTTGGGGGGTGGGGGGTATTTTGAGATCAGTCAAGGGGACAAACAAAGACAGAAACACATAAACTAAAAAAAAACAAAAAACTAAAATGCAGTATTTTTTTGTACCATGCTTAATCCGGAGAGAAAAGGCCAGGAGCTGTGCCTACCACTAATATGTGGTTTGTCCCTAACAGAGGACCACTTACAGTTGTAAACTTAAAGCTTTTTACTAGTTGAATATTGCGCTATATGATCACTTATCCACTTAAAAGCTCTCAATGTATACTGGTATTCCATGGTGTCTGTTTGCAACATTCTGCACAAGCTGCACTATTAGAAAGCAGTGATGGTCGTTTTCATTCCCCAAATGTAGTTTAGCTGATGTACACAAGGCCTAACTTTTAAACTTGTCACATCCTTTTCCAGCTTTATTATAAAATGGATTCCACAGTAGTTTTACTGTCACCCCACCTTTATAAACTGTGCTTCTTGTAGAAATAGCATTATACTTTACATGAACACAAGTGTAAGTTTGTGTGCTCTGCATTATACAAAATGTTAAAAAAAAAACAATAAAAAACAATTTAAAGAGCAATAAAAGGTCAGTTTCACTTTAATGTGAATTCCTTTAATGTTTCAAAATTAAAGCAAATTCCCCTTTTCCCATTTTTGCCTAATCTAGTTTAGAAAGAGTATCTCCCAGATATCACCCACACCATTTGAACAAAGTAACCTCAGTTAAATTTGGTAACTGACTGTTGCACAGTTTAATACAATTATAGTTATTTCAGCTGTAAGTTGCAGGGTGGGAGAGGGGAAATCGCTCCTTACATTTTTATCGTTGACCAAATATAAAGTATCCCAAAATGTAATTTTCCTTTTATTTACCCTTGGCACAGCGAACTATTAGTCTTGGAAGCACTTCAGTTAACTGTCTCGTGTTCTGAATTTATACATATTTATAGAAGGAAATTCCCAGTGTGAAATAGCAAGTTGGTCGGTGTGGACGGAACTTGAGGTAAACCAATATATACTGGCACTGGCCTTGGGGGATGTGCAATTGGAAATTTGATTTCCTTCCAATTTTTTTTTTCAGAATGAAATAAATTCTGTGATACAAATAATAGAATGCTGATCTTATTCAGGTGTCACAACGACAGTAGCACAGGAGTAATTTCTGATTTTTCATTAGTGTCCTATACATTTTTTTTTACACAGTTGTGCTAATACAACCTGTGAACTGAAAGCTAAGAGACGGCAGGCCTATTAAATATTGCATGCACATTAGGGCTGTCAGTTAAGCCTCCAAATAGCAATCAATTAATTGGGCACACAATATAATCGTTCTAATAATTATCAATGATTGTACCGCCCACATCAATTTTCGCTCCCCCCACGACATGTTTATTTTAATATCATTGCTGTTCACTAAAAGCTTGTCCACAACAATTGAATGTGAGGGGTAATTAACTGTAATGTAGCTTTCCGCATGGTACTGTAGGAGTACCAGCATAAAAATGTTTTATCTAGAGATGTGCGAACCGGTTCCTTTGAAAGCCAGTATCCAGTTCCTGCTTTGGAGCAGACAGACCAGATACAAATATCATACTTACAAAAAACTTAGCCAGACTATATTTGTGTTTTGTTGTCATTTTTTTGCTGTCTGATCGTGGCTGTGATGAGTTTAGTTTGACTTATTTTTTGCTCTGATTGTTTTTTTTAATGCTGATGTAGAACTGTAGCTCTTGTGCTTGTTCATATGTATATATGATGCCAATCCCCCTCCATCTCTGTCTGCTCATACATTGACATAGAGACATGTTTTTCTAATTAGTTTGGGAATTGGAATCAGACTCAAAATCCCGGTTCCAATGACAGATACCCGGTTCAGACCCGATTCCAAAAAATTTCATTAATTTTATCATCTGTGGGCGGCACTGATTGTACTTACATTGACTAGATGGGGTTATCAATCAGGAAATGCACGCGGAGCACGCAGCCCAGTTTGAAAAATACACCGTAAGAAAACCAAACTGTATTATTCCCAGGTTTAACCGTTCATTTTGAAACTCCAAAGTTACAGTAAGTTTTCTTTAATGTGCACAATTTATTTGCATGTTGTTTGCCAGGAATACAAGCCTGTCACCCTGCTCTGGATCCAAGGAGACGCGCCTTTTGTTGACGTTGAATACACAGAGGGCATGTACTTACAAAGCATTTTCAAAACTGATTCGCTAGTAGGATGGGACCAGCAAATCAGATTGTAAAAAATGTAATCATTTAATCGATTTATCCAGTATTTATATTGATGTATATAATGAGGAATGGAATCGATTGAAAAATCGATTTTTGGTAGCAGCCCTAATGCACATGTATTTTGTTTAATGTAACACACAAAGTTCCCTATACAGTCAAAATATTTACTTTCTCAAGACTAAAGACTGAGAGGTCGAGGGAAGATAACTCCACTGCAAGGCAAGGCTCTTGTATACTACCTTGTCAAACGCATAATAGAATACTATACAGTAACCAATTCCAAGAGTATATTGGTAGCTATAATGCACACCGTGTACATAATGTGCCTAAAATGAGCTGGAGTCCAAAACTACATAGTGAAGTAGGTTTTTACCTTAAGCCCATTTTGAAAATATCAGTTGCAATAGTGTTGCCTCTAAAATGTTATTTGTATTCCAAATATCTATAACTCGATGCCTACTTAAGTCGCAGAGAATTTACATATTTTTCCTAGGTGGGTTATGGAATAAAGTCAGGATTTTGCTGAGATTTCTCAGACCTGTTTAAACATTAAATAAACCTAAGCAGATAATATTTCAGAGCACTATTAAAGCCTAAAAATAGTGGTACTTGCTTATTTACTAAAACGGAGTGCTGTCATTTGTTAAAGGCAAGCATGAAACATCCCCCAGCAGGTGCTGCAGACATTCTCTGTCTGTGTTGTGAAGACTTGCCCATACATTGAGACTGCACATTCTGCATCCACTGAATTGGTTGGAAGTGTGAGGCAATGCTTTGCCAAGTTATACAGATATGGAAATCGATTAGAAACAGTCTTGAAACTCTGTTACCCAAGGGCATCTGGCATTCTTTAATACAGGCAATGTTCATTGTCATGTTGTTTGTCCCATCCAGGAATTTATTTTATTAGTACTGTGTCAAAAGAAAGAAAACATGCCTATTTGGTTCTAAAATTCTAACTACGTTTAAAAAGTAAGCAACGAGATGTTTGAAGCGAGGTGGCTGTGCAAGATCGTACCTCTAGTACTGATTTAACTTGGCTACAACCAACAGGAATATGTTTTGTCTGCACTGACTTTCCAGTTTGTTTTCCGAAAGCTGTTATTTGTTTTACATTCTGTTTAGCAGCCTCTGTAGTAGCCTTTCGTTTAATGTGTGATTCTGAAGCTAAAAGCGATAAATCATATTTTCTCAAGTCACATTACAAGATGTGCAAAACAGTTTTAGCAACCTAAATCAAAATAACAGTGCAACACTGACTCTGTCCCACCTCATACTGTACAGTACAGGTCACAGAAAAGCCAGTACAGACGCACTGATAGGCTGATTAAAACATCGTTGTCATGTGAACAGTAAACAAGAAAGTTAACTGCTTTGGAGTATTTTTTTAAAATGGCATTTGTCTAAGGTCTTTTTTTTTTTTTTTGCCTAAGTGCAATGCACACCTAATGGTGAAGGATTAAAATAAAAAAAGCCTGTCTACAGAATTAAGATACATAGTTTGCGTCTCTTGCGTTGTGCAGTAGTTCATTTAAATTAGGTTTCTTTTTTTTCTTCTCTGTACTAGTCCGGTATGCATTGGCCCCTAAGAGGTGAATTTTGCAGTGACCCTTCAATTTCCAGATCTTCCCGAATTAGGGAGACCCCTATCTTATAGCCTCTCTTTGCTGCAACTAATTGCATGATCATGTCTGTTTGGCTTACAGAGGGAAAATCTTGTGTCTAAAACTGCATAAAGGAATGTTGGCAATGTCTGCTTCCTGTTTAGGTTGAGTGCACAGAAGGTTAATCTATTGGAAATGTAGTTATATTTTAGTGTGAACATCACTGAAGGACACCTCGGCTTTAAATATTATAGTTATTTTGATAATTGGGGAAAGTTACAGTCTTTTGTGTGTCTTGTATTCATTAACACAATTTGTTTAAATGTGTTTGTAAAACTTCCCTGTTTCCTGTTGGATAGGGCCAGCTTGTACCTGCATTTACTGTTTTTTTTTTTTTTTTCAATACTATAAACAACACTATTGGAAGGACAGCTGATGAACAAACACCTCTTTAAATAATAATCTTTCTTTAACATTGCAGGGACGCCATTGTTACTTTATGCAAATCGCAGAGACCTGCGATTGGTTGATGCTGCCAGCGGGAAAGGAAACGCCACTGTGGTGGTTGGTGGCTTAGAGGATGCAGCAGCGGTGGACTTCATCTATTCAATGGGTTTAATATACTGGAGTGATGTGAGCGAAGAATCCATTAAAAGAATAGTGTTTAATCAAACTGCAAGTTTACAGAACGTTGTGGTGTCGGGGCTGGTATCGCCTGACGGGCTCGCTTGCGACTGGTTGGGAAAGAAGTTATACTGGACCGACTCGGAAACCAATCGGATTGAGGTTTCGAATCTAGATGGATCTTTGCGGAAAGTTTTATTTTGGCAAGATATGGATCAGCCACGAGCAATTACTTTGGATCCAGCACGAGGGTAAGTGGATTTTAAAAAGAAACTTACATTTCTTTTAAGTTGATGGTCAATGGATTGTAACATCTGAAAGTCACCTTTTTTTTTCCTGTTTTTTTTTTTCACCGTCCGAGCCACTGAATGCAGAGTGGATTGTGTTACAGGCTAGTTTTGTAGGAGAGCAATTTAATCTAGGCTGGGAACAAAGGTTTCAGATCCAGCTTCTGCTGCCTTGTTTCAGCTTTGAAACTCCAGACGTGCTGGCCCTCTGGTATTGAGAAGAGGGAGGGAGGGGGGAGCATAGCATGCAGAACCATTTGCTTTCAGTTGAGGAATGTGTCCTGCTGTAGATCAAATACTCTGCTACAGCTTCATAAAGGGAGAAAAGAAAATGATGAAAAAGCATTTGGTTTAGCAGGTGAAGAATTTAGCTTTGTTTCAGTATACCAAGAACAACTATGTTAAGCACAGCAACATCCATACAGAATGTAACTGCAGAATGTTGATGTGAATGTGTTTTTTTTTACATTTAACCCTTTAGTCCCCAGAACAATTCTGGAACCCTTCTATAGATTCCTCGGAATTTTGGCAAAAAATGTAGATTACATCTGTTTTATTCAAAAACCACGAAAAAACTAAGTTTTATTTTTATTTTAAATGGCTCAAATCAGTCTTTCAAATAACACCAAACTTTGACAGTTTTTGCAAAGTATACCTACATTATACATGGTTTGTTGTATTTTGTCATATTTTGAAATAATACTGTTTTTGAATTAAGCAAATTAAGTGGTTGGTGGTCCATTCTCTTCTAACCAAATATTTAGTCACTTTTAGTAATGTTCATGTGTATTACACCATTCCATGAAATTCCTGAAAGCAGGATGCCATTTTGTAAAACAAAAAGCAGCTTGGTATGTGGCTTTTTTTAATTATTGAAATAGAATTTACACCAAACAAACAGAAATATACATATGAAGCATTTGTATATACAACAAAATATACAACAAATGCCTGCTTATTATATACACAGACAAACCTTGCATGTAACAGCATTATTTACAACCAACGTAACCCGCTGCTTTTGGTAAATCCAGCCACGATCAAATCAAAGATTTTTAGATATTCAATGCCCAATACGAACTGCCTTGGTTTTTTTTTATGTTGTTTTTAGCATATGATTCAATTACTTATAAAACCAGTGCATCGTACAGTTTTCTTTTGGGATGTAAGTTTTTGGTATACCAGCGATATTTTACTTTCTGGAAACTTGTAGCTCATCTATATCCATGCCTGAGGCAGACAAGAATTATTCGGGATTGCTTTCTTCATCAGAATGAATTTCTGAAACCATCTCAACAACAGTCTCCACAGAAAACACTTTTTGTCTCTTGGGTGCATCCATCTTTGTTTTGGTATATGTCAAACATAGATCGCTTCTAAAGTTCAAATGTGAACGTACGTCATTTCCACTTCCAGGTCCTAAGTGAATCCCTTCTGTGTATACTGGCGTACTACGTTGACAGTAGGGCTGGGTATTAGCAGTATCTTAACGACACGTATCGTGATACGAGGCTCACGATACGATGCGTATCAGATGCAGTAAATTCAGCATGAAACACAATTGTCTCATTTGCTTGTGCAAATGTTTGCAGTAACACTGGTAAAGCACTTTTGGTCAAATGAGCTTCACAACCTGATTTCCTTTGGTTTCCTGTTTTATTCTTTAAAATACATTTCTTTAAAACAAAATTACAAATCGGGGCTCCAGACACAGTTGTTGCCTTAGGAGCCAATGGCTCCTCGACCAAATCCAATTGCTGGTGCCACTTCAGGAGCAAGTTGGTTGCTATCATATTCAACTGCTTAAAATATGCAACTTGTTAAGACACTAAAGTGTTACTAAAACAGTAATGTCTGTACTCGCTTGTTTGTTGCCTCACTGCTGAATGGTTAATCTGTGCAGCTGATGACTGCAAGTAACTCCTGTTTATATTTTAAATATTGTGCAAGTGTTGTGTCTGGAATTGTTGACGGCACCTCTAATTGTGTACAGTAAAAGTTGTAACTTGGGAATAGCATGCTGCGGCCCCCATGCTTAATGTCAGTGAAGTCTTGATCTGACAGCATGCAACACAGACAGCTCTTATGATTACATGTTACCATTTATTGTTCAGTAAAAACAAGTTTAAATTGCAGTGAGTCAGTTCTGCTATTTACGATATTAAATACTAAATGTTTACACAACACTCAAATCCGTTACATGAAACTGGGGTTGCCTTATTCTGCTGGTGTTAATACAGCACCTACCTGCGTTTACAAGCATTTGTAGTCAATGAAATTGTTGTTGGTGTATTTGTTACTGTCCTTCTCGCACTTCAGTTTATTAAACGCAATATGTAGACCGACGTCACAGCGCATTCATAAATATTGACATGTTTTTGCGGGAGAGTTTTAGCATTTTTGTGTTGTATGCACCTAACTCCTAAAACACTGTTTTACAGTTGTTGTTTTTTTTGTCACATTTGCAACCATTTTAGTCCCAGTCTGGAGACCTGGAAATTCGAGTCTTACACATTTTATACACAGCATGACTCTTATCAAGAACACAAGGTGAGTCCACACTGGATTTTAAACTGGCCAAAGCAGGTTGACATTAGCCGTCGCCCCGATGAGATTATCAACATGAATAACCCGCCTCCGTTCAGCTTCTGTTTCACTCAGCTGACAAAAACCCTTAACACAGTGAATGGTAGGTGAGGCTGCTAGAGTACATGCTAATAAATAATATTCTCCAATTATCAGTGTAGACACAATTTAATGCATGCTCATGTTTGTTTGTTTGTAGGTCACTGTGAACAAACAGCTCAAACATTGGAGTACATCTGACCATCAACAGAGGAAGGGGTTATATAAATGCAAGAAACAGCATGAAATGCACTCATCTGCTTAGATTTTTTTTTGTGTGTCTACATCCTATGATTTAATAATTGTTTTTCAAAACAATGCCACATTTCCTTTTGCCATCATCTGAGATCTGTCTTATCTGTTTCCGTCAACTGCGGACTGAGATCAAACCAATTAGCGCTGGGACAAATATCCGAATATTCAAACGAATAATTTTTACATGTATTTGGATACAAAAATCAGATGTTTGTATTCTCTAGAAATGACAAAAATACCTTGCACTTATTTACCACCTCACCAGAAGTTGCACGACAGTTTAAAAAATGGCAAATAAAAAAGAGCTCTGTGCAGCTCTTGAGCCTCTGTTTTAGACCGCAAGAATGAAAAACAGTATAAAAATAAATAGTGGTGTCAACTTTTATGTACGATTTATTTTGGGAATAAACTAAACAACGTTTAACTTGAACTGATATTTGGCATCCTTTGTTTTGTAGTTAATTCACTGGTTGTAAGGCCTTCAATATATTCTTTACTCATGGAATATAGTCTTGCTGTAAAATAAAGGCGCACACACAGGGGCCACCCCCCCCTGCCCTGCTGCTATACTGTCTCTGCCTGCATTCTGAGCAATATAATGGCTTTTATTACTTTTTAAAAACTAACGAATATTTAAATTGCGCGAATATCCGATCATGAAAGTCCTATGTGCCCCAGCACTACTTTTAAATTAAGATAGGAGATACTGTGATCTACACAATTAAGGATTTTGAACCAAACTTCCATTTGAGTCCTAAATTACATAATTATTACATTTTACCAAGTAAACCTGTAGTGGAAAGGCCCTCCAGTGAGAAATGACACCCCTGCTTTTGACCGTAGAGCAGTTTTATTTTGGTATTCATTTCCTAACAAATTGACACCGACAAAGTCTACTTGTCAAAACGTTTGTCTAGTTTTATAAATGTTTTACTAAGGAGTACCTGCATTCAAACAATGATTTTAATTGGAATGGTTTTTACAAGTGCTTAGGACAGGAACAAAAATATCTATCTCTTAAACCAGGAGGTAGTTGTATAGCATGATGTGGCATGTGGTGTAACAGCAGGGTTCACTTTAACTATATCTTTTTTTTTATAGAACAACTTGCCAGAGGGAGCTTTGAAATCACTACTTTTTATATTCGATATTGGCCGCTATTTGTGCAGTATAATAGCCAAGTGGTGTTGGCATTTGTTTTGCTTAAGCCAAGGGGACACTAGTCTACATGTTGCTAGATAATGTAGAATTAAATCTGTTGCTTCTACATTGTTGCTTCAAATTTCAGGGGACACTATTCTACAGTATGTGTAAATTGTAGATAAAATGTTGGTGGACAACACAGAGAAGACAATGGAAGGATGATATTTTCTATCAAAGTTTATTGATGTTTTTTTAGTGTCCACGTAATTTACCAGCATTTTTTTAACATAATAAAATAAACTTTTATGTGTATATATAGGATTGTATTAGTAATATTTACCATTACCCTAATAATTGTTCTGAATGTGTTATTTTTGTTTTATGTGTTTAAATAAATAGAGAGAAATTGAAATGTGATTGTTTTATTATTTATATTTTGAACAGAATTCCTAATCCTAATTTTTTTTTTTCTTCTACAAATCAGATATCGGTAACTGTAACAATATTTGCAAGTTGCATCTGCAGAACTCAGGGCTTGAATTTCATTTTTGTGTGCTGGGAGGATATCCCCCCTATGCTGCAGACAATGGGGGGGATTCCAAAATGTTAGTGGGGAATGGCAAAAAAGGCGCTTTTGCTTATAATATATATAATATAATTTTTTTTTTTTTACTGCAACATCATTCACACTGGTGTTGCTTTAAAATAAGCTGCTTTCGGAGACCTAACAGCTGTTTATCACTGTGAGACAGAGCACTCTCCATTGCTTTTGCCATTGCCTGACGTGAAGTTTTTGCATGCAGCAGAAGAAAAAGGTGCTTTTCTTTTTAACCAGCGCTCCATTTCTTTTTTTTTAACTCTTTACACTCAGCTCTATTTCCGCCTATTTTTCACTGTTTTCATTTATGTATGTTTAACTACTGGATAGTTTGTACTGCATGCATGTAACATAGCAAATGAAAGGCCACAACATTTCCTTTCATATTATGTAAGTTGCAACAGGATCAGGCATACTATATGTGGTAGAGATGAGAATATATGTGTAAAAAAAACAACAAAAAAACGCTTTTCCAAAAAAATCATGTTTGGTCACTGCTAGTATATATATAAATCAAATATACCGCATACACACACTGAATATGTCTTTGGAAAGCCCTGAGTCTGTACTTTTAACTAGGTAGTTGGTGTTTACGGTGCCTGAGTAATATGTGCTTAACTTTCGGTGTCCTGACACCCCAAAATGAATGGGGCTGAGTTGTAAGAGTTAAAGCGAAAATCACCGCTTGCAAAACAACTTAATATCGTTTTGTTTAGTTTTTTTTTTAAACCGTTTACTTAAACTGCAGTGTACTGAGTTTCTGTAATGCTTAAAGATAGTGGCCGAGAACCACATATGAGAGAATAAAGTTTCGCGGCACTTAAAATATCCAGCACTACTTTTTATTTATTTATTTATTTATTTATTTATTTATTTATTTATTTTAACCAGAACTACTCAGAATGCAGCTGTGCTTTTGTCACTGACACCCACTTCCTTAGCGTTTCAGGCATTCTAAATTGGGTGAAAAATACAGTTGCTTGGTGTCTTAAAATATCTCTGCAGGATTTTCCCGCACTGAAAGTTGCAGATATGCGGGAGCAACTTGGAAAATGCGCGATTCCCGCAATCCCGCGCTGAAATTCAAGCCTTGTGAACTACAATGTTCAAACGGCTTTAAACAAAAATTAGGTCTCACTTTATCCATGACTATTAAGTTGTATCAAATGAAAGCCTTTATTTGAGACAAAATGACCACAGAAAACTTGGGAACTTAAACATAACACGCAGGTGCAGTTTAACATGAGTGCTCTAATGCTTCAGCATCGGTACCAAACCGGCTTTGTTTTATTTTTTTGTGTAATTTCAAATATTAGACTAATGCCAACACAACATTGTTTTAAACGGTTCATAATAGTAAAATAATAGTCGACCTTTAATGCCGCTCCACCAAATGTATTTGTTTACGACTGTCGCCCTGGATAAGGGCGTCTGCTAAGAAATCAAAAATAATAATAATAATAATAATAATCTCATGGCACTAAATGACAAATTGATCATTACCAGGAATGGACTGATTAACACTTATTTACTTGCCTATACAACCCATATTAAAAAAAATCACCCTAAAAAAAATCAGTAAGGAGAGTCTGCCTCACAATATCCCACACCGACTCTGCATTCATTTTCTCTGCCATTTTTCTACGTGACTAGCTTTCTGAGAAGCTAGTCACATGACTTTTTACATCACTTTCATTGGCTGATTTATTCTATGACGTAATGTTGCTTCTACAAAATCAACAGTCCTTTGATACAGTTGCTTGCAACAAAGTTGCCTGAAACTTGTAGCTTGCACATCACTTTCTACCAAAAAAAAGTATCCCTTTCTACATTTTTCTAGCAGCATATGTAGACTAGTCTCCACTCAGCTTTAGGCTGTGATTCACTCGCACCACCAATAAAGAAATCTGGAACTCCACAGCTGTAGGTTGTCAGTCTGGCCTTGTCTAATGGGTCCCATTTGGTGTCTGGCGCACACGTGTGCTGCCAGTTGATCCCACACTGGAGACTGCTAATTTGGATGTGTACTTCCCCTGCTTGTAAAGAATGAAAGGCATTTTCCTACTGTACACACACACACACACACACACATACAGAGGTCAGGCTTCTACTCGTCTCATGGGGAATTTAAAAAGCCTAGCTGTGTGTTTGTTGCTATATATCCTGGGATTTGTTCTTCATTGTCTGCGTGAGCCACCTTTCCTTTCATCTTTACTTGGCCACACACACACACACACACACACACACATACCCCTTCTATGCCTTTGGTTGAGAGGATGCATGTGTTCTGTGAGATAGAACAAAGCCATACCACTGCTCACTCCCACAAGAGGGGGGACTGAAGTACAGCAATTTTCACTTGCCCAATTAAATCACATAGAACTTCTTTAACACCCCCCTGCCTGAATCTCTTAAGACAGTTCTAGCGCAATAAGGTTACCAGTAGGCTGAGCGAACTACTGGCTGAACGGACTATCGAAATCCACTATGCTAGGCACACGCGGGCCTGTTTATCGTCTGACTGCAGCCCAGTATATTAATTCCATTTCACTTATGAATATATCGTAAATATTTTTTTTTAACTTTGTTGACTTGCTTTTTCTAATTATTTGCATAAAAAGCAGCCTACCATTTTAATTCGTACTGCGGAGGGTAATTGCTTCTCTTCAGCTTTTCTCCAACTGATTTCACGATTCTGCCTCTCCTTTCTGAAATGCACAAACCCGCTGCATTGAAAGAACCCATTTCCAACACAGGAGGCTTGTTGCTAGGGAAGTGACATCACTGTCCTGTGCCTTTTGCTACATTGCTGCCTGCTACAACTGAGTAGATATTTCATTGCTTTGTATTATTGTGCAATGTGTGTGTATATGGTAGCAGTACGATATCAATGCTTTGTTTTTAATTGTTTTGTTTATTTTTGTTTATCGTGCAGTACAAAATAAAATTAACAGTAATGCTAAGGGAAATTGCCTATATATATATGTAATATATATACACATACACATACACACATACATACATATACATGCATGCAGCTAAGGGTTAAACTCTGATTATTCTTTAGTAATGTGCGGCCCGCTATACACATTAGGTTAGTTTTCTGGATATGCGGCCCGTGATAAGTTCTGTTGCGCATCTTTGCACTATACTGTTTGTGGGTAGATGTTAGTTTGGTCTATCTTGAGCTCTACTGGAACAGCGGAATGGTTCATACTACCCACTAATGAAACCCCTGCAAACGGAATATAGTGGATGTGGTTGCATGTCCATACGAACCACACTTCAGAATTGTACATATATCAAGTGCTGCTTATGCAGTTGTCATTGAGAGGTGGGAGGCAGGTGTCTGTCGTCCTTCTGTCCGTCCATCATACATGCATATTTACACGTCTGGAGAACCACTTATCCAACTGTCATGAAACGTATTAACATTATTTGGCTTAAGTTATTGAGAATCAGATTCTGGGGATAAAGAGGGGTGTCTGTCTGTCCGTACAGCAGTCCAGCTGTATGTGACTCGTACATTTTTTGCATATTCTTAATTCTTATTTTATATACTATTTTGTACATACTGTTGAAATGTCATGGTCATCAACTTTTGTTCTACTGATCGCTGTAATTAATTTAATTTACAGCCATGGCAGGGCATGTATGTTACCGACATACTGGTTTAGTAATGTACCATACTGCTACGTGAAAAATATGAGTTCACAGAAGGACAAATCCAAAGCCATGCAGTCTTAAACATACCTGCACTTTTGAATTAATGATCTCCAGTTCATATGCTTATACAATGTGGGTAAACTGAACTTGAACAAGGGTCTCCTCATCAATGTTTTGGAGCTGCAGGCAGTTTACCTGGCTTGGCAGAATTTTTTGCAGGAGGTTGGAGGGAGACGTGCTTGTCTGTACAGTCAACACAACAGTGGTGGCTTACATCAACCACCAGGGCGGCTGCAAGCTTTTTCTCTGGGCACATGAGAACCTCCTCTCACTGCCTGGGGTGACAAACCGTGGCGGACCTCCACTCAGCAAGAGTTCCCAGCACCTCAGAGTGGAGGCTTCACCCCGAGGTGGTGAGCCTCATTTGGGAGAGCAGAGATAGATCTCTTTGCCTCCCAGGAATCAACCCACTGTCCCCTCTGGTTCTCCATAATAGGAGATGCCTTGGCACACCGTTGGCCGAGGAAACTGGTATATGCCTTCCCACTGCTCGCCCTGCTCCCGCTGTGTCTGGAGAAAATCAGCCAGGACTCGGCTAAGGTGCTCCTAGTAGCCCCTTAATGGCCAAGGAGACTCAACCCTGATGCAGCTCCTGAGTGGCCAGCTGTGGAGACTGCCCAAGCGCAGCGAACTGCTCAGTCAAGCACGGGGACTATGGCATCCCGACCCACCGAGCCTGCAGCTTTGGGTCTGGCCCAACGGCTGCATTTGAGCCATCTGGGTCTGTCCAATAGGGTTATTGACACCCTACAAAATGCCAGAGCAGCATCCATGCTTTCTCAGTACGGGTACAAGTGGGGCATCTTTCAGACGTGGTGTGTGCCATGTGGGTTTGACCCCACTACCTGTCACATGGCAGTTATACTGCAGTTTTTGCAGGACCTTTTTGACAAGGGGAAATCCCCTTCCATGTTAAAGGTCTATCTGGCACCTATTTCAGCTTGCCGTCAAAATTGACTGTCTCCCCAGGAGCTCACTTCTTGGCGGGGCAATTTTTAAAAGGGGCTCCGTGGCTTCTGCCACCTGTGAAGGACATTGTTCGACGCTGGAGGTTAAATATGGTGTGTAAATCACTCCATGAAGCCTTTGATGCAGGCATTCTCCATTGAAAAAGCCAGCTTAGGCCAGGACAAAGGTTACACTCTGTGCCAATCCTGCCTTTGAAGACGATCTCTGCATTTCATATCAACCAGTTTGTGGAATTGGAGGCTTTCCATCCACCTCGTTTTGAATGTGACAGGGAGCGACAGCTCCATACGCTCTACCCAGTGTGGGCCCTGGCGTACTACGTTGACAGGACGAAAAGTTGGAGGCAGTCAGAGCATTTTTTTTTTTTTTTTTTTTTTGCTAAGGGGCTAAATCCTATAGTCATGCCTCGTCTAAGCAGAGGCTGTGCAAATGGATAGCAGACAGTCAGGACTGCCTATGAGCTTGCCAACTTTCCCCCTCCAGAAAAGCTCACTGCCCATTCCATCTATCTTATTCAGGTTTCCGGTCATTACGAGGTAAATACACATACGGTAATGGTTACATTTCTATTTCAGGGAACCAGGGTTATGATAAAGTTTTCTTGAATTAAGTGTAGGGTGCAAATACTTATGCCTGCTCTTAGTTTATTTTTTCAGTAAAATCAAGTTTAAGTTTCAGTTAATTTGTTCTGCTATTTGCGTTATCAAATACACCACAGTATTTCCAAACCATTCTTTTTCATTAGCACAATCTGAGAGCTAAATTTAGTGAATGGCAGTTTTTGTATTGCAATCAAAAAAGCTGCAGTATATTTTATTTAGTCCCCTAAATGTTTCTTCTTCCCTCAGGAGTATATGCCCCAATTACAGTCCCAAGTATTTCTATGTGTTCTGCTTTCACAGTTCTTAAAATGATCAGTTTGAGAAACTTCAGCAACGCACCCTGCTTTAATACTAAACTCATACTTACTGTTTTCATTATGGCGCCTGCTTCTATGGCTGCAGAAATGTATACCACAGTCTACTGTGAAACCGGTATACTGTGACATCCCTGGCCCCCGCTGTTGAATACCAGTTTTGGAGTTCTGCTATGAGTCTTTTTAAATGACTAGCTTCACAGTTTAATGTGTCTTTTGGTTTCTTTTAGGTACATGTATTGGACTGATTGGGGAGAAGTACCAAAAATTGAAAGAGCTGGCATGGATGGTACGAGCCGATCAATAGTAATTGACAGCAATATTTACTGGCCAAACGGGCTGACGTTGGACTACGCTGAACAGAAACTGTACTGGGCCGATGCCAAGTTTAATTTCATTCACAGGTCGAGCCTTGATGGGAAAGCCAGGTAAGAGCTCAATGTTTTTGTTGTGATGGAACTGAACTGGATTCTTACCCAGGCCCCTGAAGGAGGAAATTAGTCACCTGTGTCAAAATGAAAAAAAAAAAGATATCCACATTTGTACTTTTTCCATTGAACATGTATGAGTTTAACTGTTAAACAGCTGTTCACACAAGATTAAAATGTTAACTGTGTGACATTCTCCAGCTTGCTCTGCATCTCCCTCATGCCTTCCCCCTTTAGAAAACCAAGCTGCTAAATGTCAGAATCAACAGAGGTCTTTTACAGCTTAATGATAATGTTAATGATAAAGATCAGATAGAGACTGTGTTTTGAATGTGTTTCTTTAATTGATATTGTTTTGTTCTTATTTGTGTTACATGTATTTTACATGCTGTTTTGATTTGTGTTAACAGTACAATAAACAGGAACAAGTTTTGCAGTTTGTACTCTCTCAAATTGATAGTATTGTAATAGTATGAGTATTGTGATTCCAGAATTGCAGAGGTGAGGTGACCTAGGAAATGCAGTATATATGTCTGAAAGTAAGGCAGGCGAACTGAGTGCTTTCTTTAACATAGTGGTGACACATTTTCTTAAACAGAAAACACTGGATTCTCCCGAGTCAACTCCCCAGTTTGAATGATTCCCCCCCCCCCCCCCCCCACCAAACTTTTAGCTGAAAGTAACATTCTCGCAGTTAATTTCCGTTTTTAATAACCATACGCAAATAATTCCAGAGGGGAAATGTCGCAGCTCACGTGAATAGAAAAAACTGCCTAGCAGTAATTGCTCTGTGCATGATTTCAGACAGTTTGCTTGCATCATCAATGATGAAGGCTCAGATGATGAAGATGTGGCATTCGGATCAGGTGATACTGACCGAGTCTGATTACACTTTCCTGTTATGCCGCAATCCATATTTTGGATTATTTTGTTTTATTTTTAGACACTGCAAGAGCTTGTAACTCAGGCATTTTTTTGTATTGAAAATTTTAATGCTGTAATTGCTACTTTGGATGCTACGTTAATTTATTTTGTGTTGTGTTTTCACACTGGACACTCCAAATGTAGTTTTTCATGATGTGCTTTTGCAGTGCACGCTGTAGCTTTTAAAGTTTTAATATTTGTTTTGCGAAAATATTTGAAAGGACAAAAGGGGACATACTGCAGCAACTTTGAATTGTGTTTCACCAGTCAATAAATATATGAACTGCACTTGCTGATTCTTCTTAATAATGCCTGAGTCAACGCCCACTTTTGCCTTAACGACAATTTTAGCCCTGGGCGTTGAGTCTGGTACATATTAATTATAAATCTGCACATGTGAAATATACATAACAAATAGCATTGCAGGCATGATATTTATTAAATTATTTAATTAGCTGTTAACACCCTAGTTTGGTGTTGCTAACTGGGTGTGCATTTTTTATTTTTCTCCACAGGGAACCGGTGGTAGAAGGCTCTCTCCCGCATCCCTTTGCATTGACCCTGTATGACGAAACGCTGTACTGGACAGACTGGAACACGCACTCAATCCACTCCTGCAACAAGATCACAGGAGACAAGCGACAAGAAGTTCACACCAATATCTTCTCCCCTATGGATATTCATGTCTTCAGCCAGAAAAGACAGCCCGAATGTAAGACCCCCACCAAAAAAATGCACTTTACACAGTTACACAAATATATGGAAAGGTTATAGTTCACCACAGACATCTGGGTGCTTACTACCGTTCAGACCAGCTATTTGTTGCAGTTCATGCATGGTCCCCCCTCCCTTTTGGGACGTGACTGCAATCAGTCACGGACCCACAGGACGCCACTGTGGTGTCTCGGGAGGTAGCAGCTCTTCTGCAAAAACGGGCTATTCGCCTGATAAACAAGGGTTCTACTCCAGGTACTCCCTAGTGCCCAAGTGGGATAGTGGCCTCAGACCGATCCTTGACCTCAGACAGCTCAACCTGTATCTGAGCTGAAGTAAGGTTGAAAATATTGACAATTCAACAGCTGTTGAGTCAATCAGGCCAGTTGACTGGTTCACCAAGGTGGACCTCAAAGACGCCTATTTCCACATCACCATAAAACCAGCACACAGGAAGTACCTGTGGTTCGCCTTTCAAGGAACAGCGTACAAGTTCTGTGTTTTGTACTTCTCGAAGTATGTGTAAGCCATCTTGGCCCCATTTTAGACTCAAAGACATCGGAGTATTCAATTATCTAGACTAACTTGAGCCTAGTCTCCAGCACAGGCAGAGGCCCACGCGGAACTTTAATGATTGGGCCTTAGGGTGAATCGTGCAGAAAGCTAGCTCATGCCTTCCCTAAGAGTGTGTTTGGACTCCAGGGCCATGCTGGCCAATCTGTCGGACGTCAGAATGCACAAAATAGCCGGCCCATCTACACCTAGGCGTAGCGCTGGGCAGCGTCACCAGGAGAGAGGTTTGTCTCCACAGTGTGGCCCGCAAGCTTTTGCTCTTGGTGCACGAGAGCCTCCTCCTCCTCCTCCTCCTCCTCCTCTCACTGCGGGCATCTGCCCGGGGCGACAAACTGGACGGCAGACCTCCTCTCAAGGGGAGTCCTTAGGTGGTTAGCCTCATCTGGGAGAGGTTCGGGAAAGCAGAGATAGATCTCATCGCCTCCCAGGAATCAACCCACTGTCCCCTCTGGTTCTCCATAATAGGAGATGGGAACCCGCTTGCAATAGATGCCTTGACACACCAGTGGCCGAGGCATCTATTATATGCCTTCCCACCGCTCAACCTGCTTCTGCTGTGTCTAGAGAAAATCAGATCGGACCAAGCCAAGGTGCTCCTAGTAGCCTGATGCAGCTCCTGAGTGACCAGCCGCAGAGACTGCCGATGCGCCGCAACCTGCTCAGTCATGCATGGGGGACCTTATGGCATCCCAGCCCATCGAGCCTGCAGCTCTGGGAATGGCCTCTGAACGGCTGCATTTGAGCCATCTGGGTCTGTCCAATAGGGTTATTGACACCCTACAAAATGCCAGAGCACTGTCCATGCGTTCAAGTGGGGCGTCTTTCAGACGTGGAGTCTGCCTTGTGGGTTCGACCCACGACTTGTCCCATGACAGTAATACTGCAATTTTTGTTTGTACTGCAAAATACTGTTTGACAAGGGGAAATCCCACTCTACATTTAAAGGTCTTTCTGGCAACTATTTCAGCTTGCCATGTCAAGACTGACTCTGTCTCCCCAGGAGTTCACTTCCTGGCGGGGCAAATTTTGAAAGGGGCTCGGCGGCTTCGGCCACCTATGAAAGGACATTGTTCCTCTCTGGAGGCTAAATGAGGTGCTTAATGCAGTCATGCAGCCTCCCTTTCATCCCCTGCATTCAGTTAATCTGAAATTTGTCATTCAAAGCTGCTTTCTTGCTCACTATCACCTCCACAAAGTGGGTGAGTGAGATGCAGGCATTCTTGATAGCGAAAGCCTGCTTAATTTTAAGAGGCCAGGACAAAGGTTACGCTCAGTAAGAATCCTGCCTTTTTGCCAAAGACGATCTCGGCATTCCATCTCAACCAGTCATTGGAATTGGAGGCTTTCCATCCACCTCCTTTCCAGTCTGACAGAGCGGCAGCTCCATACGCTCTGTCCAGTGTGGGCCCTGGCGTTCTATGTTGACAGGACAAGGCAGACTGGAAGTCCCATGGTCAAGCCCTGTCTAAGCAGTGGCTGTCTAAGTGGATAGCAGACATGGTCAAGACTGCCTATGAGCTGGCCAACTTGCCCCCCTCCAGAAAGCTCACTGCCCATTCCACCAGGGGCATGGCAACTTTGTGGGTTTTATTCCAGGTTGCATCTCACGGAGAAATTTGCAATGCATTGTTATGGACTATGGCCCATACCTTTTTACTACCTTTTACTAGGTTCAACAGAATGTTGTGGTTCTTCAAAACCCTGGTTTTGGAACTAGAGTGTTAAGGGCGGCTTCTCAGTCAACCCTTAGCTACTTCTGACTGGGGTCTCGAATGGTAACCCACAGGGCAGCCTTCAGTTTAGCCTTGTAACATTCCAGTCGTCTGCGATCTTGCCCTTGTGACACATTTTAGCGTCAGAATCTAGGGATAAAGGGAGAGGCTATTTTTTTTACATACTTCTGTCACATTTACTTCTTAAAATGATACATTATCCAGTTGTGATAACTTAGTTACGACATTCTTGACAGTGCTGACAACATCAGTACAAGTTGAGCCACAGAGTGGGTATAGCACCAGCAGTATCAATGTAATCTTTCTTACAATCCTGACGCCTGCCCTTGACTGAAGGGACCACCACCATTAAGGGGCGAGGGAGTAGTTCATTGGGAATAACACATTCTGAGGTAAACTTCTATATAGAAAATAAAAATTTATTTGGACTTGCAAAATGTGGTGAGGAAACTCTTGACTGAACCTGGCTATAAGCACAAATCACATCATGATTAGTAGAGTCCACCATTAATTACATGTTTTGTTTTTAAGCAGCTCTGAGTCCCTGTGGAAGTAATAATGGTGGCTGCTCCCACTTGTGTCTGATGTCGCCGATGAAGCCTTTTTATCAGTGTGCCTGTCCAACCGGGGTGCGGCTGCTGGAGGACGGAAAGACCTGCAAAGACGGTAATCTGAACTGAATTGCAAGGAACATTAGGTTATATCTCATGGGTTCAGGCCACTAAGCAGCACAACATTTATAACAGGTGGACAGCTTAACAATTATATGCCAAGACAGATCAGTAGTTACATTATTCCATATAGCTTTTTAAATACTCAATTCAAAAATATGTATTTTATTTATGTAATGGAGTTGCAAAGTGTACCCAGCTAAAGCTTAGAAGTGCTGAATTCTTTAGAATTTGTAAAAAGAAAGTCTGAGCACCTTTTTATTATTCTTTGGAATTTGAAGGAGATGTGTTTTTAGGTTAGCCCTCCTTTTAAGAGTATATATTTAAATGACAAATAAACGTTTTTTATTCGTATGGTTATTGTATAACCATCAACATATAAAATGAAATCGGTATTAACTTTTACCAGTGTGAAAAGTGGCTTATTTCACAGTTTAAAAATAGGTATTTCAAGATATTTCCCAATTAAACATAATAAATATTTATTAAAACAGAAGCAGGCCACTAAGCAGCACAAAATACCCTAACAAAGCAGCGTTGTCACATTCAAAAGTCACCATTTTCTCTAGTTCTCATCAGGGGTCCTAGTTTTCTTGCAATAAAAAAAAAAAATAGCCTTATTCCGCAATTAAAATAAAAGGCTAAAATGTAGCTCCAAATCATTTACCAGAAGCAAACTAAACCGGCTGCCAGGTTTCTAAATGCAGTGCAACAGGTCAATGTTACAGAAATGTTACATGAAATCTGTGATAACCATGAAAAAAATACAACCTTACCAATAACTAGTGCATGCTGAAAATGCAACAAAGTTATCAAAACTTTCAACGGCAGTGTGTGGGGATTGTATGAGCTTTTACCAGAAATCTTTTCTCTCCCTATGTAGATGTGGAACAGATAGAATTGTTATGTTTTTCAACAAACTAAAGCTCCTTTAACTTCGGAACCTATATTTGTGTTACATTTTGAAGCTGTTCATTTAATTCTCATATCTTGACAACTCCTGGAGTAGAGAAGTTGCATGTGTACATTTAACATGCGGTTAGAATCTCTCATGCCAGCAGCAAAATGCTTATGGGATGTTAAATACATTTCCAGGGTCTGAATAGAAACTAACCTATCAGTCATGCATGGCAGTATAAAGCGAGCCCAACGGCTCTCTTCAGATCACTATTTTATGAGGTTGGAACAAAAATGTCTTTGCAAGAGAGAGATTTACATTAAAGCATTTTTAAATTAGTTGAGTCTCTTCATCCAAGTTTAAAAGGGGAGCCAGAATGTCTGCCCCAACCTAAAATTAGCTTTACAAATCACAAACTTTAATTCAATCAGGGCTCTAACACCAGTATGTGTTTTTGAGTAGTTGTGCCATTTAAATACCAAGATGTGAGTGCAGTGCCTCAAAAGTTTCCTTGTTTAATCCCATTCGGCCCGCTTCCTTACTACATATTTTGGTATCTCTGAAAATATATATAATTGTCCCCTCTTCAAATATATTAAAATTGTTTTAATGAGAAACTGTCTCACGAGAGTAGTGCTACCCCAAAATGTTATCTGTTTTCTAAGAACGTTCAGTGCCTGGGGGGGGGGGGGGGGCATTTTATTGCGGTGTATACTGATGTTGGTATCCATGAAAAAGTCTTCATCCACTCTTCAAAAATAGGTAGAATATTTTAATAATCAAGATATTCTACAAGGCGGATGGCACCTCAGTATGTACTAGTAATACAGAATGACTTGCTGGGAAATTGAGTTTGCACCATCAGGATTTCAAATAAGAAGTTCTTGTGATGACTAGAGGACAGTACCCAGGATCTGAGTAGCTTTTTATTTTTTTGATTTGAATAGAAAGCGTTTCAGAATTTATTTTTTATATTGGTCAAAATGGCTGTAAATGGGGTATAAGCGGAAATATTTTGCCTGCCCGACTTACTTTCATATTTTATTATTTGAGGAGGTCCCAGTTGAGACAGTAAGCATGTACTATCCAAGTTGTTCTACTCTGTATTTTGCAGGTGTATTTGGGGTAGTTGAAAGACTAGTTTTAAATAATCATGGAAATTAACTGTTACCTATTCACATTGGTGTCAGTAACAAGTTATATTTTTGTTTTCCCATCTCAAGGAGCCACAGAGCTGTTGCTTCTTGCTCGCCGCACAGACTTGAGACGGATATCCCTCGACACCCCAGATTTCACTGACATTGTTCTAAAACTGGACGACATACGCCATGCCATAGCCATTGACTACGACCCTGTGGATGGGCACATATACTGGACTGACGACGAGGTGCGAGCCATTCGCAGGTCCTATCTGGATGGTTCTGAGAGTCAGTTTGTGGTCACGTCTCAAGTGAGCCACCCAGACGGCATCGCTGTAGATTGGATTGCCAGGAACCTTTATTGGACCGATACTGGAACAGACCGCATCGAAGTGACGAGACTTAACGGGACCATGCGCAAGATCCTCATTTCAGAGGACCTTGACGAGCCAAGAGCAATAGTACTGGATCCTATGTCTGGGTAAGATTTGGTTGATTTGTGTTTCAATGCAAAATCTACTAAATAGTTTCCTAAATATGGTTGAACTGACAAGTAATAGCAAGTTGTGTATGGAGTTATGAGCTTGGCATAGATGGTTTATGGGCTACATTCATGTATAATCCAATTTGTGGGGATTTTATGGAAATTATCTTTTTTTTTCACCCCCGCACCCCCCCCCCCTCCCAATAATGCAGGTATATGTATTGGACAGACTGGGGAGAGATTCCTAAGATCGAGCGTGCTGCATTAGATGGCACCGACAGACTAATTCTGGTTAACACTTCACTAGGCTGGCCGAATGGACTGGCGCTGGACTACGTTGAGAATAAGATCTATTGGGGAGATGCCAAGACTGACAAAATCGAGGTTGGTGATGGATTTCTCTGCAAAACAAAAAGGCTGTCTCCATTGATTTCAATGGTTTTGGGGGAGAGAATCTTAAATGTCTTGCAAATTTGTCCTTTGCTGTTTGCTTAATAATATGGCTTACTCAAAGACCAACGGTCAAGAAAGGAGTACATTTCTAGGAATATGCTGTTAAGGCAATTCAGAAGGCCTTATGTTTTTAGTTAATGTAGTTTTAATTGTGTACCAAATACAGATATTGGGGAACTGTGTATTTTTAAAACGGTATGTTCCTTCCTTTTAAGTAGAATGATCCTCTGGTATTAGCTGTCACTATCCCACACACTGTATTTTGTTGCCCCTTTCTTTGCATGTTCATTAAGCGGTATGTCAGCAGCTCCGACTGTGCTGATTGTTCGTCCCTGAGGAGATAATAAAGTATCAGCGGGGGTTAATGGAGAGCAGTGGGAGTGTTCAGCGGGACTCCTTTGTTCCCAGTTTATCTGGCAGCCTGCAGTAGACAGCCGCACACTGCTAGCCTGGCAGCTTGCTTTGTTAGACGGCTCAGGCAGCACTTGGCATGTGTATATATATATATATATATATATATATATATATATATATATATATATATATATATATATATATATATACACACACACAGTACTGTGCAAAAGTTTTAGGCAGGTGTGAAAAAAATGCTGTAAAGTAAGAATGCTTTCAAAAATAGACATGTTAATAGATTATATTTATCAATTAACTAAATGCAAAGTGAGTGAACAGAAGAGAAATCTAAATCAAATCCATATTTGGTGTGACCACCCTTTGCCTTCAAAACAGCATCAATTCTTCTAGGTACACTTGCACAAAGTCAGGGATTTTGTAGGTATATAGTCAGGTGTATGATTAAACAATTATACCAAACAGGTGCTAATGATCATCAATTCAATATGTAGGTTGAAACACAATCATTAACTGAAACAGAAACAGCTGTGTAGGAGGAATAAAACTGGGTGAGGAACAGCCAAACTCAGCTAACAAGGTGAGGTTGCTGAAGACAGTTTACTGTCAAAAGTCATACACCATGGCAAGACTGAGCACAGCAACAAGACACAAGGTAGTTATACTGCATCAGCAAGGTCTCTCCCAGTCAGAAATTTCAAGGCAGACAGGGGTTTCCAGATGTGCTGTCCAAGCACTTTTGAAGAAGCACAAAGAAACGGGCAACGTTGAGGACCGTAGACGCAGTGGTCGGCCAAGGAAACTTACTGCAGCAGATGAAAGACACATCATGCTTACTTCCCTTCGCAATCGGAAGATGTCCAGCAGTGCCATCAGCTCAGAATTGGCAGGAAACAGTGGGACCCTGGTACACCCATCTACTGTCCGGAGAAGTCTGGTCAGAAGTGGCCTTCATGGAAGACTTGCGGCCAAAAAGCCATACCTCTGATGTGGAAACAAGGCCAAGCGACTCAACTATGCACGAAAACACAGGAACTGGGATGCAGAAAAATGGCAGCAGGTGCTCTGGACTGATGAGTCAAAATTTGAAATATTTGGCTGTAGCAGAAGGCAGTTTGTTCGCCGAAGGGCTGGAGAGCGGTACACAAATGAGTGTCTGCAGGCAACAGTGAAGCATGGTGAAGGTTCCTTGCAAGTTTGGGGCTGCATTTCTGCAAATGGAGTTGGGGATTTGGTCAGAATTAATAGTCTCCTCAATGCTGAGAAGTACAGGCAGATACTTATCCATCATGCAGTACCATCAGGGAGGCATCTGATTGGCCCCAAATTTATTCTGCAGCATGACAACGACCCCAAACATACATCAAAAGTCATTAAGAACTATCTTCAGCGTAAAGAAGAACAAGGAGTCCTGGAAGTGATGGTATGGCCCCCACAGAGCCCTGATCTCAACATCATCGAGTCTGTCTGGGATTACATGAAGAGAGAGAAGCAACTGAGGCTGCCTAAATCCACAGAAGAACTGTGGTTAGTTCTCCAAGATGTTTGGGCCAACCTACCTGCCGAGTTCCTTCAAAAATTGTGTGCAAGTGTACCTAGAAGAATTGATGCTGTTTTGAAGGCAAAGGGTGTTCACACCAAATATTGATTTGATGTAGATTTTTCTTCTGTTCACTCACTTTGCATTTTGTTAATTGATAAATATAAACTATTTTTGAAAGCATTCTTACTTTACAGCATTTTTTCACACCCGCCTAAAACTTTTGCACAGTACTGTGTATATGTATATATGTAATATATATACACATACACAGTGCCGTGATAAAGTATTTGCCTGTCTGATTTTATGCATTTTTGCACATTTTTCACATTGTATTTGGTCAGATTTTTGTGTGGGTTGTAGTAGTCGTGGTAGTCGTAGTATTATATAGAGTCTGAGAGAGAAAATGACCCCAAAGTTTGGTGCGTCTTCCATTTGTTTGGTGTGCAAGGTAATCAAACCTGCAATCTTCAGGTGTGAAAAAGTTATTGCCCCCCCCCCCAGTTAACTTAACCCAATTAAAGGGATAATTAGAGTCAGCTGTTTGAGTACATTGGTTAACAACCAGGCCTGATTTGGACCAGCCCTGCCCAATATAAATCTAACTAACTTTGGCCCTTACCATCAGAGTGAAGTTGTCAGCACACAGGTTCTAGAGGCACATCATGCCACGAACAAAAGAAATTCCTGAAGACCTCTGGAAAAAAAGTTGCTGATGCCTATCAGTCTGGAAAGGGTTACAGAGCCATTTCTAAGGCTCTGGGGCACCACCGAACCACAGTTAGAGCCATATTGTCCAAATGGAGAAAGTTTGGGACAGTAGTGAATCTTCCCAGTAGTGGCCGTCCTGCCAAAATCTCTCCAAGAGCAAGGCGTAAAATCGTCCAGGAAGTCACAAAGAACTCTAGAACAACATCCAGGGATCTGAAGGCCTCTCTCGACTCAGCTAAGGTCAGTGTTCATGACTCCACCATCAGAAAGACACTGGGCAAAAATAGGATTCATGGCAGAGTAGCAAGGCGGAAACCATTGCTCACTAAGAAGAACATGAATGCTCGTCTCAAGTTTGCCAAAAAGCACCTGGATGATCCTCAAGAGTTCTGGAACAATGTTCTATGGACAAATGAGTCAAAAGTGGAACGTTTTGGCCAACATGGGTCCCGTTATGTCGGTTGCTTTCCACAGTAAGAACCTCATACCAACGGTCAAGCATGGTGGTGGTAGTAGTGTCTTGGTTTGGGGATGCTTTGCTGCATCAGGACCTGGACGCCTTGCCATCATTGAAGGAACCATGAATTCTGCTCTGTATCAGAGAATTCTACAGGAGAATGTCAGGCCATCCGTCCGTGAGCTGAAGCTGAAGCGCAGCTGGGTCATGCAGCAAGACAATGATCTGAAACACACAAGCAAGTCTACATCAGAATGGTTGAAGAACAAGAAATTTAAATTTTTGGAATGGCCTAGTCAAAGTCCAGACCTAAACCCCATTGAGATGTTGTGGCAGGACCTGAAACGAGCAGTTCATGCACGAAAACCCACAAATGTCACTGAGTTGAAGCAGTTCGTCATGGAGGAGTGGGCCAAAATTCCTCCACGGCGCTGTGAGAGACTAATCAATAACTACAGGAAGCGTTTGGTTGCAGTTATTGCTGCTAAAGGTGGCGTAACCAGTTATTGAGTCTAAGGGGGCGATTACTTTTTCACACGGGGGCACTGGGTATTACATAACTTTCTTTAATAAATAAATGAAATATGTATCACATTTTTGTGTTATTTGTTCATTCAGGGTCCCTTTTTTTTCTAATATTAGGTTTTGGTTGAAGATCTGATAACATTCAGTGTCAAAAATATGCAAAAATGCAGAAAATCAGACTCATATATATATATGAGATAGTGGCTGAATATATGATAGTGAATGATCGTTCGTGGTATATGTTTTTTATTCACCGCAGGAAACCACGAGCCCCAACAGAGGCAAATGGTTTATGTAAGGACATACTCTGAAGGGAAATTAAAAAACGTATACGATCATTCAGCATTCTGTTTATACCACAAGTATATATTTAAAATAAATAACAATAAAATGTGTACATGTTGTATATTAAATCAATTAATTCAGGGATTGTTATACCTTGCGGACCTTTTCTTTCATTTTCAACAGACTGTGCTCAGACACTGATTAATTTCGGACCCTGTTTATGGCCTCTTCGCAACCATCTTTAGATAGAACCTTGAGCTCAGTCTGTCAATCTACATCCTCCCTGTTTCCTACCTTTACTGGTTTTAATGAAGGGGCTACAGTCTGCTCAGATAAGTCAGACACAGGCAGATCGGTATCTGGCATTTCTTGACTAAACTTGTTCTAAAGGAAATCGGAGTCCAAATCAAAACAACAACAGAAATCTGAAATGACTTCAGACATTTTATGGCATAGGTGTAGTAAGCTGGGGAAGGCTTTTCAGTGACAGACCAGCTGAGAGAATTTGAATACTAAGTTTGATTTAAATCAGTATTTAATTCCAACACACACACACACACACACCTACCTTAAAGGGGAACTGTAATGCAAATGAACATATAACCATTTCAATAGAAAACATGTTAACTAAAGCTTTTGTTGCATTTTAAGCCTCTCCTTGAACAGTATCATATAAAAACCATTAAAACAAATGAACATTGAATGTATTGGAGCTCTCTTCTGTGTGTCGTCCAGTCGTTGACTCGCTCTCTAGTCACACACAGTATTCTATTGAGTGTATGTCCCATTACTATATTATGTAGCCACTGTTTTGTTATGGACGCCCTTTGTTGGTTTAAAGGCTTTACATTTTAAAGTAAAATATTCCTGCCCATTTCCATCATGATACAACACAAATGTCTGCCTTAAAATCACGCAGACCCTTCCTCACAAGACCTGCAACAGTATCAGATGATGGTTCCTTTTTTGCTACCGTTTCACAGTGGTGAGAAAAGACTATTTGCATGATGAAATACCCGGTTACTTATCAAACTGACTTTGCAGTTAATGGCTGAACAACGTGAAGAACTACTGGGCCCTTGTTAAACAATTTAAAAAATGTAGGGCACAGCAGAAGAGATGATACCATTATACCTGGACGAATGTATGTGAAGAGAAAGGTACGGCAGGAATTGTCGAGATGCATTTATAAATACTCTGCATCAGATCACACAGCTGCACAGGGGGTGGGCAGACAGACCAGAGGAGAACGAACAGACTGGGAGCAGCAGCAACAAAACATCCATTTAACCACCAAAGACTCTTCAGAATGGGATAGGGAAACGCTGTAGTTCACGGAGAAGGAGCACATAGCGATCAGAATGTCTGTCAAGTTTTGAATTGATTTGTATACATTTTGCCACATCAGTATGGATCGGGTGCAAGCTGCTGCATGGCTGTAATGAATTGTATTGGGTTCCCTAACCCAATAAACAAGCAGCAGTAAATAATAATAATAATAATAATAATAATAATAATAATAATTTAGAAAAAAACAACCTGCAAAATTTAAATATCGTAATCGTGTTTACTTAAATAGATACTGCTTATCGTATAGTAGGATATTGCTGCACTTCTAGTATGTGTGAATAGCCCATTACACGGACAGTACAGTAGCTAATGCAATTGAATCTGATTAGCCAATTCACATGGGGAGGGGGGATGCGATGCATGCTTGGTGTGGCACTTGATATAGAGAACTTTGTGATTTAGTGGGGAAGGGGGTGGGGTAATAAATGAGAAACAATCTATGATAGCTTTTCTTATCTCCCTTTTCATGCTGGACTATAAGTATTATTTTGCATATCGAATAAACATACATACGAAAGCAAGTACTGTGAATGCAGATTTATTTTTTGGGGAAAAAACTGCATACACAGAAGAATACTTTTGACTTTTTACACAATAAACAGCACAGTGCTTGACAACTGCATTACTGTAGCCATAGTGTCTGTTTTCTTTGCAACGTGGCGTTTTAAAATACATTTTATAAACAATACATGTGTTTCTATAAAGCGTTTCTTTTTCTGTGTTTATCTGTACTAAACAGGGTGAATCTCAGACTTTGTTTTGTACACATTCATTTAATGTATGCCATGTACCTGTAACCTTTATAGTTAGAGTTATAGGCGCAAATCTAACAACAGTAAAAAAAACAGGTGGAAATAGCTTGGACCCTAAAGGGTTTCAACACACAACAATAGTACTTCCTGACTTCTTAACTCGGAGGAGGAGTCACTTCAAAAACAACCTGGCCTGAGTGCTGAGGTTCCACTGTGAAACGTCTGCAATTATCTTTTTAGCACAGAAAATTATTGCCATTGTTTTTAGGAAAAAACAACTATCCTTAAGCGAGATGTCTTTGGTAAATCATATTTTTAAAATCTTCATTTTTCCCATTTAGCAGAACTAATTTAACTTTACTAAGTCGATATAATCAGTAAAATTTGTTGATTCATAAAGACATATTTATAAAATATAGTGATACAAGATACAGCTGTACCGTTGGTCTTAATTTTTGAACACCATTTGTTTGCGCATCTTTTGGCAAACAGAGTTAATTAATAATAATTAATAACACCTGTCTTTCATTGCGTGTGATGTCAGCACGGCTCGGCTCTGCAGTGGAAAAACAACCCAGGCTCCTCTTAACCACACAGTGAGGGCTCGGTACAGACCCGATGCGGCTCGGTTGTACAATGGAAAATTTTACACAATACACAGACTTTGAGGCTCAGCCACGTTGTGGTATATGAGGGTTATGACCTGTTAAAGAGCTCTAACCTTGTGACTTACAGAAGTCCTACATGAAAATGGTATAATATAGTATTTTGAAACAAACTCACATACTAGGTGGGTAATAAAACATATTTTGTTGTACTGGAATAATAGTGGGTTTATATAACCCAAAATTATGCATACTGCATAAACACACCATTATGTTTTGTTCATTGTGTGCTGGCAGGTGTGTGTGTCGCATTGCTAAGGTATTTCAGGGATGAGCATGGTTTCTCTGAGCTTGCTGAGGTGGTGCTTGTGGTAAAGCCACATCTGGTTCCTATTGTAAATTGTATTCTTACTGTGGTTTTCAATGATTAGAATAGTCCCAAATGTGAAACCCACACCACACTGGTTTCAGCACACAAATCATTGGAGACACTGACTGAAATAATTTAGTAGGGGATGGAAACCCCCCCACCAACCCACCCAAAATTATTTTGGTAGTACAGAAAGCTAATAGATTGTGGTTTAGCACGTAAGTGGTTACATTAAGTGGCAAAGGCCCCTCTGCAGTGCTTTGAAAAGATCATATTTCACCATCCACTGTAGAATACTGTTCTCTAGATTCTGAAGTCCATAATTCCAGCAGTGTTATTCTATGGGGTAATGCTTAAGTATAAAGGTTATATTCTAGTTTAAAAAAAAAAAAAAACATCTGGCGATTTTTTTTTTTTTTTTTTAAATTGAGATTTTTTTTTGTTATGCTATTTAAGGAAACAAACCTGTTACTCAATTGCCATTTAACAGGAAAAAAAAAATCAAAAGTCAGATAGCAGTTCATTGGTTTACTTTGTCCGATATGTTTTATTCTGTGCCGTCCAGGTGTATTTGCTTGTAGAATGAAGCCTGGACCCTACTAACTGCAAAACTGGCCAAAAGTTGTTATAAGCAGACCCTTTCTCCATTCTAAGGCTGTCACCACAGCTGCTTTGTGTGCAGAATCTACCTTGTGATGGCCTATGTTTTGGACCACTTGCAGAGGGTGGGCAAAACCGTAGGGAGTTAATGCATACCCCATAAGTTGGCCACTTACTGGGTGTAGTGCCCACTGCTTTAAAACAAAGTTTAAAAGTTTAGAAAGAAGTGTGCTGTGCCCTGTTTGGAAACATTGTATTTGATGCCATTTAAAGGTATTGATTTGGTGCAAAGTGTTTTTGTTGAGTAGATTGATAGTTTTCATCCATATCTTCTGAGATCACTTTTGTAGTCATGTGACCACAAGTATTGTATTAGCTTTGCATTTTATGCACATTTTATTTGATTCTCAGGGTTAGCTTTGAACATTTTTTTGTTGGACGATACCCATATGTTGGACCACAATCATGTGACTAAGCAGCTGTTGTCAACACCTGGTATCTGTGCACCTATAGAATGCACACTTCATCATGAAAGGTTCTATAAACGGACAGTGCTTAACAAGGACAGATTTGACCATGGCAGCAATGGAAATGTGTGTTTTGAAATTTGTTTCTCTGATTTTACTTCTCTCTCTGTCTCTCAAAGGTTATGAACACAGATGGATCTGGTCGGAAAGTTCTGGTGGACGATAAACTGCCGCACATTTTTGGGTTCACATTACTGGGGGATTATATCTACTGGACGGACTGGCAGCGGCGTAGCATTGAGCGAGTGCACAAGCGCTCTGCTGAGCGTGAGATCATCATCGACCAGCTGCCTGACCTCATGGGTCTGAAGGCCACTAATGTTCATAAGATTATAGGTTAGTAGCTGGGTTCATCTCATGACTAGAAGGACCAACTAGCTCTGTATTAGTATCGTTTTACCCAGTGTATATGTTCATCCTAATAAAGGGATGCCACCTTTTCCACAGACCAAACCCAGACATATTTCTCAGTCAGACTAGGTCTATCAATTGCAGTATACTGCAATACAGTTTAACACAATGCCACCAGATTTCGGTACAAATCAATAATCATGCAGTATACACAGTATTGTGCTCTTGATATTTCTAGCAATCGAACTTGCAAGTCAGAAAAATAGTAGCTACATCATGGTATGTTGGAGGCTAATCTTACCCGAGACAAGTAGCTGTGGTGATGAGTAACGGCGTGGTAAATCAATGCAATTTCTGAAGTGACGATGCTGTCTTATCTGTGTCCCCCGTTTTTCACTTGGCACTTCACAAAGAAAAATGCATCTACAAATTGTCATTGCAGCCACTTGGAGAACAACAAAGGCGGCCTTGTAAAAATGAGTTACAATATTTATTGTTCTTATATGGCCCTTAAATTAAGATACCAGGAATTGGAAAGGATTACTAACTGCAGTGCACTTTAACGCTAGGCATTTGCTAACTCTGTTTTAAAACTTAGCTATGGTTCACAAACATAGAACAGTATTGCCATGTGTGAAAACTTTCTCATTAAAGACGAAACGAAAATACTTTAAATTTCAAACTGGTTAATAGACTAACAAGCACTAGCAAAATCAGCTCAGTTTTATACGGTGCAGAACTAATTTATTTTAACATTGTTTAGGGACTTTGGCTATTACTAAGTTTTTGTTTTTTTTAATTTTATTTTTAGGTACAAACCCCTGCGCAGACAACAATGGGGGCTGCAGTCACCTCTGCCTGTACAAGCCCCAGGGTGTGCAGTGCGCCTGCCCCATTGGCCTGGAGCTGATCAGCGACATGACCACTTGCATTGTCCCTGAAGCCTTCCTCCTCTTCTCCCGCCGGGCTGACATCCGGCGCATTTCCCTGGAAACCAACAACAACAACGTGGCTATTCCCCTGACTGGCGTGAAGGAGGCTTCTGCCCTGGACTTCGACGTGACTGACAACCGCATCTACTGGACAGACATTACCCTGAAGGTAGGAGAGGCTGTGCTCGCCTCGCTGCAAGGTCTTTGTAGCCACAGTTACAGCGCTGCCGTGGTTTATAGGCTCCCGTGGCAGGATGAGGCCGACATTTTAAAAGTATTCTGAGCAAAAACGTTTTACAAACTAGAAGGTTTTTTAAATTATCTGCAAAATAAAGTACCTGACTAATTTTCATGCCCTTGGGAAGCTTTAATTGTGCTTGTTGTATAACATGTAACAACAATGCCTTTATAGACAAAGTTCTCATTCTGTTTGTACTTTGATCTCGAAGTACAAGTTAATGCTGATGCCAGCTACAGTAGCCCCTGCTTTTCTCCTTGTATCTTACCTAGTAAACTAAGGGTGTTCTTTAGAATACCAGAATGGTTTGCAGTACAGCTCCATATTGCAGCTGCAGGTAGCTGTCAGTGACCACCACTAACAAAGCATGCTGCACATAAGTGATTTAGGAGAAAACAATGGAAATTTGCTCTTGTGCGAAAATGTGTTTTCCTATTTGCAGACCATAAGCCGGGCATTCATGAATGGCAGTGCCCTTGAACATGTTGTTGAGTTTGGGCTGGATTACCCAGAAGGCATGGCGGTAGACTGGTTGGGCAAGAACCTGTACTGGGCAGACACTGGCACCAACCGGATAGAGGTAGCCAAGTTGGATGGGCAGCACCGGCAAGTTCTGGTATGGAAAGATCTGGACAGTCCAAGAGCACTGGCTTTGGACCCTGCTGAAGGGTAAGTCTCACTGGTCTACAGGTATCACAGAGTTATGACATTTAGGCTTGTGGACCATTTCAAAGTGCTGTCAGGGAAAGTAGCACCATAAGGTGAAACGTGGCAGGTAGCAACACCAGACCATGTGCACCTTCTCTCATTTGCATATTTTATAGGTGCTCAAATTTACAGAAGTGTGCACTTTGGGGTGACATTACCCACCATGGAGGGCAGCAGTGTGTAGTAGTGGTTAGGGCTTTGGACTTTTGACCAAAGGGTCGTGGGTTCAATCCCCGGTGGGGGACACTGCTGCTGTACCCTTGAGCAAGGTACTTTACCTAGATTGCTGTAGTAAAAACCCAACTGTATAAATGGGTACTTATATGTAAAAATAATGTGATATCTTGTAACAATTGTAAGTCGCCCTGGATAAGGGCGTCTGCTAAGAAATAAATAATAATGGAGTGCAGCAAATCCAGAGGAATTTCAAATAATGAATGGTAAATCAACAAAACCTGCCATGTTTCTCTGGCACATTATCTGTCTTGAAACATCCTGTGGGATTGTTGTTGTGTCATCAATAGTAAAATGGTTAGTAAATGGTGAAAAGGTTTGAATGGAAAGTACTAGTCTGGATTAAGAACACTCCTGGATTACTCGTCAGGAAGACTGATTTAATTCCTTTAGATAAAACTTGAAATTTAGTAATAAAAATGTGCTGCATCAAATTACGTATGTAGCCGGGGAGTTGTAGAGTGTGTAGCGCACACTGCAGTGTTGGTTCAGTTGAAAATACTGGGGGACTGATTTGAGGAAACACTATAAATAATTACTAATTTAAATTATTTCAAAGAAACAATCCTAAATGTATTTGCAATGAAGAAGGGACATTTTTGTTTTGTATTGTATGTGTCTTATTAAAATAAATACAGGTCTTATTCACTTGGTTAGGACGTTTTCCAGCACAAGTTATTGAATATGGGAATCTGTATTGCAGTACATGAAAGTTGTATCACAAAATGTGTCAACCAGAAGTAACATGTCAAAATTCTTTATTCATGTCAAAAGACTTTTAATTACATTTGCTTTATTTGTCACGTTCAGGGTTGCCAGTTGCACTTTATATGGTCGAACGTGCCCAAGTATCTGCTTGTATGGCTGCACATGGAAGACATTCAACTAGGTGGTTGGCTACTGTAGGTTATTTGCTGTGGTTTCTTGAATCAAAGAATTAATTGAACCTCAAATGGTAATGCAATTTTTTTAGGCTCAAATGGGTACATGGAACAAATGGAGTGAATCAGTTTATCAGACTTTATGTGATTTATTTGTTTCCTTTTCTTTTGTAGGTTTATGTACTGGACAGAGTGGGGTGGAAAGCCAAAAATTGACCGCGCTGCCATGGACGGGACGGGGCGCATCACTATTGTGCCCAACGTGGGCCGCGCAAACGGCCTCACCATTGACTATGCTGAACGAAGACTTTACTGGACAGACCTCGATACCACGTTGATCGAATCCTCCAATATGCTAGGTATGATTTTTCTTTATTTTTTTGCATATGGTTCCTTATTCCAGAACAAAAGTCTGGGGGTTGGGCATTGATATTGTTGGAAGTAGTTACTGGTCAAAATATGATTTACTGGCACATTTGGAAAAACAATCTAAGAACCTGCCACGTGTAATGAATTTACCGTTAAAGATTTTAATTCATACAGATGTTTATCTAATTTTGCGCATGTGCAGATTTACTGTATAGAAGTGTGCTGCAGAAATTAAACTATTACAATAATCCTATGAATACACCAAAGTTTGAAATAAGTAGCAGTTTAACCTTGAAATAGCTGTGACCTCTTTATAATCTTTGATTGGTAGTACTGTACCTAAAAGATATTTTTGAACATGGGTTTATTTTTATGTTTTTTTTTTTTTTTTTTTCTCTAAATAAACCAAACCAGGTCTGGAGCGTGAAGTCATTGCAGATGACTTGCCCCACCCATTTGGCCTGACTCAGTACCAGGATTACATTTACTGGACAGACTGGAGCCGGCGCAGCATCGAGAGAGCCAACAAGACCAGTGGCCAAAACCGCACCATCATTCAGGGCCATTTGGATTATGTTATGGACATCCTGGTCTTTCACTCCTCAAGACAAGGGGGCTGGAACGCATGTGCTTCCACCAACGGGCACTGTTCCCATCTCTGCCTGGCCGTGCCCATCAGTGGTTATATCTGTGGATGTCCTGCCCACTACTCCCTCAACTCTGACAACAAGACCTGCAGTGGTGAGTGCTCCTTTTTCTATTTATTATTAAAGATGTTTTAAATCTGCAGTGTTCTACAGACTAGGCTAGTGCACATCAAAGGTAGTCTTAGCTGTAGGAACACATGCATGCCCAGACTTGCTCTGAAGTCAGATAGGCAGGCTTATGCTACAGATTGCTGCAGTGGGGGAACAAAACACAGCATAGGGCACTGTACACTTTTAACTTGGTAACCTGACTTGAATCTCTGCCTGGGATTTTGTGTTACTATTATGATGGTAAAGGAAATAGGTTTTATACAAGAACATAAGAAAGGTTTGAGAACGAGAAAAGGCCAAGGCTTGAATGGCCTTTTTTTCCCCATCTCAAACTAAAAGTTTACGGATGCTGGAAATGGTGTAAATGCCCACCTTGATCTTGGTGAATTGTAGTTAATGTTCAGTGGTGTTCAATAATTCCTTGGTGTTATTCCATCATCAAAGATAGGTCTTATTTTTAATTTGCCAACTGGAGTTCTAGCTGTAAAGCTGGAGTTTTTAGCTCCCTCCCTAGATTTAGAAGTATGTTTCTGCTACAAATTGCTGTAGTAGGTGGTTATAAGATGCAACTCTTTAGGGGAGTTTGTTTTTATGGTGGTAATGGAATTAAAACTTCAAGAATTTTCAAGAATGCTAGCATGCAAATGCTAGCACTCCTTCTAGGAGTGGGCCGGTATAAAATTTCCATGGTATAACCGTCAAATCACAGTATAGATCAAGCAAGTTATAAAATTATGGCCTACTAGAAAGTATGGCCTACTAGAAAATGGACAAATACTACTATTAATTACATGCATTACTGTAATTCACAAACAATCACACTTTATGCATTCAACTTTGGCTATTTTATTTGTCTGTGACCAGAAGTTGAAAAAAAGCATAGCAATTAACATTTTAAAGCTTTAAAAGAACACCCTTATGTTGTACTATGTTATACTGCCACAATATGTATCATTCTAACTATTAAGATATATGCTTTGTTCAAAACCATATGCTGCTGCAGTTTGTTAGAAAAATTCTAACGTACAAATAAATAAATAAAGTACTTTGTTTACATGATCTCTGCCTATGGCCATAACTAGCTATGAGGACACAGAGGCCGTGTCCTGTTTTTTTTTTTTTTTTTTTGCATATAAATGCTGATGCGCATGTAAAAATTCTGGTAAAGTACAGACTCTGATGGTTTGACATGTAACATAGATTTTGAGGTAAATAGTAAATACCAAGCAGTCAAAACAGCGTTGAAAAAAAGCATTGATTTCATTAGATGATTGGATCAGCCGAGCACACAAACATCCAATGACAACGTTCCTATTTCTGTGCCCAGCAGTAACGATTCGGCCAGAAAAGCTGTACAAATCTGACGAGAATATATGCTCAGCAAGAACACTATACTTCTTCCTACAGTTGAGGTTGTCGTGGAAAAATGTAGTATTTGAAGAAGGGCTACACTTTATAATAATGGCTTTTTTTTTTTTGTAATCGCCAGTTACTATAGGAGTCCGAGTCAGTAAGGCGATGTTTTAAAAGTGAATGTCATTGTATTTTTCAAATGTCTGTTGTGCCGTGCTGCAGAGGCTATATAGACTGATTTTCAATGTTGTGGATTTGTTATGTGTTTTATTCGTCTTGTTATTTTAAACAATTGAAATTAATAATTACTTTGATATTTTTTATTATGGGGAGGGGGCAGCCCTTTTAAAATCAAATTAGGCTCACACTCCGAATGTGTTCACTCCTTGCTAGTATGCACCCATGTCGCTGGTTGCAAATATAATACTGTATTTACATCATCCCAATTTGTAATTGACAGTATTTATAAAGTCGGATGTACAGAATCAGATCAGAAACCATGCATTTCAATTTTGTGTGCACACTATTGCGATTTGCGAAGGTACTAAATTGTCCTACATTAATACATTCCTTACGCTTCTATATGATTTAATTTAATCTGGTTCCTGAAAGAGGCCAGTTGCAATTACTTGACAATACTTTATAAAGTGACAGCTAGAACTAGTCACTGTAATTTTGTAGTTATTTTTGGACTTTGTTGTCTTCTGTATTTCATTTAATCTTTCTTTTTATATACTCACATCGCAAACATTTTTTTAAAGCTTTAAAATGTTTTTCACAAAATCACATATATTATTGATATTAGCGTAAGTGCCTTTTTTATTAACTTTTGTACGTCCAGCTGCTGTACTTTGAGCAGACTTGATGGAATCAAGTTCTTCGCATGCTGAAATGTAATTAATAATAAACACTGCACTTATCTCTATTTTAAGACTGGAAGGCTGTGTTTCATATTATGTAGTGTGGGTTTTGTGCTCTATTTTGAAACGGCTTTCAAAAGTAGACCGTAACATACAGGAGTGTGTGTGTTATATTGTATGGCACCTGGGCTTTTCAGTTACTATGCTCCTCATCTGTGGAATCCTAGGTCTCAGAATATTAGGGAAGCAGATACAATAACTTTAAAATCTAGGCTTAAGACTTATTTTTTAAACCTGACTTTGTCAGTATCTTTTATCAGGTTTTATGTCGTTCCATTGTAAAGCACTCAGGCTCTATAGAAATGTAAAATTATATTGTATTGTATATACATATTGTCAGCTATAGCTTGACCTTGGTAGAATGTCAGCTCTGATCATTTTGCTTAAAATACAAACATTTACTAATACAGGTTATTTAAGAGCAGTTATTTAGCAAAACCATTCAAAAATGTATTTTAACATTCAAATATATGTTAATGAATTTATATCTGCAGTTCCTGTGATATTGCAAAAGTCAGATTTCCGTGTTCTTACAAATGATTTACACGTATGTAGTTTGTACAAAAAATATTTCTTCACTTATCTAAAAAATTGGAATACTGGAATAATGTTTAAACAAAACTGCTTGATGATAATCATGGCTATCCAGCTGCAATCGCTTGTCTCTGCTAATTGAGACTTTGAAACTTGGACTCTGTGTTGCTGACAGTTAGCCGGCCTATGCGACCGCATAGGACCCCGCGGCTCAAAGGGCCCTGCATATTGCTTCCCTTTGGTATTGAATTTGGATGCTCATTCCCACCACACCACTGTCAATGTTTTGTATATTATCCCTCCAGGCCCCGCCCCACAAACGAACAAACTTGGGTAAATATTTCTTATTGGGCATATGCATTGCTGTGTAAGTGAATTCAGTGTGTTCAGTAGCAGAACTGAGAGCCTTTTAACAAACAACCCATACTTTATTTTAGGAGACTGCATGTCTGTACCCATTGCTTGCTTGTGTGTGTGTTAAAATTATTTTTTCACTATAATGGCTAATTTCACAGCATTTGACAGTCTAAAATAGTTTTTTTAAAAAGTTATGATTTAAACAGAATATTTAAGACTTGGATGACTAATTTTGTGCCAAGACTCCAGCACAGGCAGAGGCCCACACAGAGCTCGTCACCGTCCACCTTCATCGGTTGGGCCTGTCGGTGAATTGTGCAAAGAGCCAGCTTACACCTTCGCAGACAACCTCCTAGCTGGGAGTGTGCTTGGACTCCAGGTCCATGCTGTCCACTCTGTGGGACGACAGAGTGTGGAGAGTGGCTGCCTGTTTGGAGCTTTTTCAGCTCAACAGAGCGCTCACAGTAGTGATGTTCCAGAGAATTCAGGGCTTGATGGCAGTAGCTTCCCAGACACTTCCATTTGGTCTCCTGCATATGCACCCCCCTCCAAGCCTGGTTCAACAGCAGGGTTTTTCAGCCCACGTTGAACCAAAGACTGCCTATTGACAGTGTCTAGCCGCTGTCTGAGGCCTTTTCTTGGTGGAAACAGCCTGCCCATCTACGCCTAGGCGTAGTGCTGGGTAAAGTCACCAGAGGGGAGGTCATCACCACAGATGTGTCCCGCCTGGGCTGGGACACTGTGTGGAATGGCAGGGAGGCACAGGAGCTGTGGAACCCCCCTTGGCAAGGATTCCATATCAACCTTTTGGAATGGCAGGCAGTTTTATTATTATTATTTATTATTATTTATTATTATTTATTTATTTCTTAGCAGACGCCCTTGTCCAGGGCGACTTACAGTCGTAAACAAAAATAGATCTGTAAGTCACCTTGGATAAAGGCATCTGCTAAATAATAATAAAATAAAATTCCCATTCACAGCAAGTCTTTCACTTTTAGTACTTTGCTCCATAATGCAGTTATATGACTAACTTTCTGTGCAAATGCCGACTGTGTTGCATGAGCTGGAGTAACAAGGACCAGGGGTCACAAATGGAGGTTAGATAAAAGAATTGTGAGGGTCTGGAACCAACTCCTCAGTAATGTTGTTGAAGCTGACACCCTGGGATCCTTCAAGAAGCTGCTTGATGAGATTCTGGGATCAATAAGCTACTAACAACCAAATGAGCAAGATGGGCCGAATGGCCTCCTCTCGTTTGTAAACTTTCTTATGTATATTAAAATGGTGACCAGTTAAAATGGGAATGAGTTACGGTATGCGAAGAGGGTCAAGACAGGAGTGCGATTAACACGCGTTAAATTAATCTCCAAAGACGTTAACAGCAAGTAGGTTTTCAGGGTCCAACATAAACATTAATGTGATTTCTACAGTAAGTGGTTGTACTTTTTAATGTCATACAAATTTAAAGCTTGTAAGCCGTGTTTTGTGGCAGACTGCAACCACCAGCCAAAAAGGGAAGCTTCTCCAGATTTCCTTTATCGCTCATGCTAATCTCCTAAGAAAGTGGGAAGGCTTATGTCGGTTTGTGCTAATCTGTATTCATAAAATGAATGAGAAATATCCAAAACCATTTGTGTGTATATAAACGTAATTTATAGACAAAGTAATTTTCCGTTTCAGCATTACTCTTTTCCGTTTAAGTCATTTTCCATGTTTTTCCATTTCATATGCCTATTACTTGATATTTATGTACTGGACTTTCAAGCTACGTTGTTCAAGTAAATGCCAATGCATTATTGTTATTTGTATTTATTTTAATCAAGCAACCGTTAACAGAATTGAAAAAATATTAAATAAAAAAAAAATATAAGACTTACTGTAGAAATCTCATTAATGTTTACAGAAATTGCAACAAACGAACTTCTTGACTGTAAAATAAACAGTGTTTGAAATCGCAGTTCTCACAAGCACATTTTTTAAAAATGTAGTATTAGTATTTTTATTTAATTTATTTATTTATTAAACAGGGTTTCCCAACACTGGTCCTGGAGGATCCCTGTGTCTGCTGGTTTTCATTCCAACTTAGTGCTTAATTACTTAAATGATCCCTTAAGTAAACTAATAATTTGCTTATTAGACTTTTTTTACTTGTTCTCGGCTCCTAGAAAGTTGCAGATTTCAAGTTACTTAACATCTTAATTAACTTGAAATATGCAAGTTTTTTGGAGCTGAAAACAAGTAAAAAGTTCTAATAAGTTGATGAGAAACGGCATCATGGGGAAAGTATGTATACTCAGAATCTTGGAAGACTAAAAATAAATGTGAGCACTGGTTGGCTCCATAATTATTTTTAAAAACTTAATTGGCCTTGTTTTTGTTTTGTTTTGTTTTTTGTTTTTGTATAAAATGCAAAAGAAAAAATGGAATACATGAAAAAAAAGCAAAACACAGCTTACGCCTTTTCTGTATTCAAATTTACTGCCAATTAATACTGCTTCTTTTCTTACGTCTTTAACTTAGAAATTGCTTCACATTTTTTTCTTCACTCACACTTGGTATTATGGTATCTATATAATGGGACATTGTTTTTGTGCCTGAAATATAATTTCTCTGTTTCATTGGTGTCTGATTCTGTCTTTCTACATTTTTTTCTGTGTTATAAATTATTGGAAAGCCAAACAGAATTTGTTTAAATTTGGACCTTACTTTTGAAATTTACTGTGTGCTAAGAGAAATTTGAAAGTATTTTGTAATTACTTTTCATAGACACTATAAGTAACTTTTACTTGCTCTTTAAATCCCTAAATTCATAAATGAACAGTTATACACCCTAGATATACTTAAGATGTCTAACCTCCTATTTTTAAATGACAATGAAAAGACTGTGACCGGTAAGATAGTTGTGGATGGAATGCTCAAGGATGAGGCTGGGTGAGAAAGAGGAGTAGTACAGACTTGTTTTGTACAGGATGTTGAATAGAAAGGTGTTCAAATGAAAATCACCTTTTCCTTTAATTTGTTCATAGCAAAACAAACATGGCATTAACTGCTGTTTACCGGAATTATGGTATTTGCGGTGTCGCAAAATGTGGTAAACCATAAAACTGGTATACCAACTCGTCCCTAATGTCTACCTTGAACTTATGAAATGTACAGTGCATTGTACTTCCTGTCACTTGATTAGTAGTGTTATGTTTGTCATGTCAGTTAAATGTTTTTTATAGCATCGGCATTATAAAGCATGTTTTTATTTCTAATATTAAAAAAAAAAAAAAAAAAAAAAAAAAAAAACAGTTGGCTGTTTGTTCTTAAACCAGAGCGGTTTATGCAGCTGTTGGCTTAAGTTTAGGAAAAAAAAAAATAACCCAGTTTGACCTTAAGCAGAATGATCTTATTCATGTTTGACTTTTTAAAATAACTCAATTTTTTTATATTCTAGAACAGAAGTAGTTTTTTTCAAATTAAGTAACTTTGAGGGAGGTGGGCTGGTGTTTGGTCACCACAGGGCAATGAAAACTGGCAGGTGGAGACACCAGACGAACAGCAATGTAAACATCATAACAATTACCATTTTAAATTAAAATTGAACTGCTTCAATAAATTATATCCCTGCTACAGTGATTCATTCCCATCTACTATTGGTTTGTTTTCAAATCTGCATTGTTGTCCTGGTGGCACAGGGGGCTGATTCCCTAGCCATTTGCCAGAGGCCAGGGTTTCAAGAGTTAAAGTATCAGGGTTCTGAGAAATATAGCGTTACACGTCCCCACGTGTTGCTACAACTGTTTTAAATAATGTACCTGTCATTTTTTTTCTTTTCATTAATATCCTTTTTACACTTAAGTTTTTCAAAATGGCTCCTCTAGTGCACTGAGATCAGAGGTATGTCCACTAAATCACTGCAGGAAGAGCAATTAAAAAAAAAAAAAAAAAAAAACAAACACGTAACAAGTGCTCTGGCTTTTCTGTTCCGTACCACATCATGGATCGTTATTGTGTGTTACCTGTTCGACACACCCCTGATCTCAAACCCAAGCACACTAGAGCAGACATTTTGAAAAGAGCTTTGAAACAGACTTTAAAGTTATAAGCGTAAAAAGTTGTCAGGATGTTAACAATGCAAAGAGAAATTACAGGTGCATTATTTAAAAAAGGGTGTTGAAATTACAGGTGTAGGCTGGTGTAAGTTTGTGAACTCTTCAGAAGGTTCATCAAACAATTTCCAAATGAGATTTCTCCTTTCAATATTTTTTATTTCCTTGGCACAAGTTTATTGCTTTCTCGTTACAGCATTAGAATACAGAGCTCAGACACTTGTTCAAAGTACCCCGTGGTAACGATCTCTCTCCCCAGTTCCAAGACACAACCTAACTTGAAACAGTTCAGCAGCCAGTGCGTAAGGTCTTCCAGTTAGAGGTCTTCCAGTTAGGAGGCTGTGTGGTCCAGTGGTTAAAGAAAAGGGCTTGTAACCAGGAGGTCCCCGGTTCAAATCCCACCTCAGCCACTGACTCATTGTGTGACCCTGAGCAAGTCACTTAACCTCCTTGTGCTCCATCTTTTGGGTGAGACGTAGTTGTAAGTGAGTCTGCAGCTGATGCATAGTTCACACACCCTAGTCTCTGTAAGTCACCTTGGATAAAGGCGTCTGCTAAATAAACTAATAATAATAATAAAGCTACAGTAGCATTAGCTGTGCAGTACAAAACAGAGTACTAACTAATCTTTGTTTTGTTTTTTTGCTGTATTAATTAACAACTAATAGTATTAATAAAATAATCTGAACAGTGCAAATACTGTAACCTGACCAAAACAATAGAAAATACATTCCAACATTACACAGAGGGAGCATTAATCATTAATGCACAGAGCAACTATTTCTAGGAAGTTTTTTCACATGAGCCACAATATTTCCTCTCGGGCATTATTTGCCCGTGGTTTTTAAAAACCAGAAATTAATGATGAAAATTTCTTTCAGCTAAAAGTTGGGGGGAGGAGATAGTTCCAACCGGGGCGTTGACTCGGCAGAATCCGGTAAAAATGAAACAGCAATGTGCTGTTGTCTTGTTCTTGGTTTTTACCCTTTTCCTAAAAGTAATATTTTACAATTTACATACATAAAATGGTTGTCTTTGGAACTTCTCAATTAGCAGCCTTTGCAAGAGATCGCTGTGTCTCAAATGGATTTCTCCCCCGATTCATTTAACCAGGAAATCATGCAGGCTCTTGGAATGAATTGGTTTAAAAATGTTACTGCTAAAATGACTCATGTGGTTTCCTATCATAACCAAAACCTTTCAGACAGGTATAGTGAAAAGCACTGTATTCCAGAAATACTCTCTTACTCACGAGTCACTCCCTTTTCCAGCTCCCACCTCCTTCCTGCTGTTCAGTCAGAAGACAGCAATCAACCGTATGGTGATCGATGAGCAGCAGAGTCCTGACATCATCCTGCCCATCCACAACCTGCGCAACGTCCGAGCCATTGACTACGACCCCCTGGACAAACAGCTGTACTGGATTGACTCCCGGCAGAACGCCCTCAGAAGAGCGCAAGAAGATGGCAACCAGGTACAACCACAGTTATTTTAGACTTCTTTTGTGTCCCAAATAAATATATTGCTTATGTAATCTGCATTAGCTAAACATTATTTCTCAGGTAAACCAAATATGTAACCATTTTGTACCACTGCTCAAAATACTGTATATATTTATATTTGAAAACAAATTTTGGTTTTGCGCTTTCAAAATTTTTTAGAAAAGGTTATGTATGAAGGATACATTTGTATTTTGAGAGGAATAACAGATGCATTGTTCTGTCTTTTCTACCCCTCTGTTGGTGATATTACACATTTTAATGCACAAACCTTAGTGGTCTCATGAGAAAAGTACAAGATAGTCACGAAACCACAACACAAGTTTTTGCTTTGTGTCAAAAGATGCATGAAAATAATTGGGCTGGCATTGTTGACTGTTCAGCTCTCGCTCAGCCACAAAGAGTCCAGGGATGATCCCACTGCCACTGTTCATGCTGTCTCTGCTCAGAGGATTACATTAGAGGGATTCCGTCTCCAGTTCTGCCAGTGCAGCACATTTCAAACACACCAAAATTAGCTGCAGTACCTGGTACTTTTTTAAAACCTTTCCAGCTGGTTTTATATACCTTGAGCACTGATCTTGGACTACCTAATGTAATGGCCATACTCATTACGAATATTTGTTTGTGCTCATATTTGGGCACACCCCTACTGATTAATCAGTGTGTAGGTAACAAGCTCAGGTATGTCCTTATTAAACTCTGGTCAAAACTAGGATTTGGAACAAATTGCTATGCAATGGGAGCCTTATTTCCATCTCTGTTTACTGAAACCCTTCACCTTCATCCTGCAGAGTTTTACTGTGGTGGCCAGCCCAGTGCCCAATCAGAACCTAGAAATGCAGCCATACGACCTGAGCATCGACATCTACAGCCGTTTCATCTACTGGACCTGCGAGGCCACCAACGTCATCAACGTCACCCGCATAGACGGCAGACCGGTGGGCATTGTCATCCGAGGAGAGCACGACAAGCCCAGAGCCATTGTGGTCCATCCTGAGAGAGGGTAGGTCCTGTCGTTCATTTTTGTATTGGTGCTGGTCCTAATAGAGGGAGCGCTTCAGACAAGGGAAAGGGACTGATGAAAAGTAGTCTTAACGGTGAATTGGTCTTAAAAGCAAATTCACTGTACAAAAAATATGTAACAGTAATATTCATGTACAGAGGGTTATAAAGTGTTTGTCACTATGCAGTGCTCGTGTGGCAATTCCATTCACTGCTGAACAATTGCTTTTGGTAGGTAGAGGTGCCAAATGATGGGTGGCATGATTCAAGGACCACCACCATGCTTATAAACTTTTGGATGAGCTGCTTTGTTTTAAAGAAAAGTACTGTTGAACTTAAACAGCAAAAGGCAGGATTTTGCAAAGACATCCTTTTAAATCTGTTAGGAATGTGTGTTCTTTTAAGTTTTAATGAAGGAAAGAGAAGTGTGGGGCTAATCACATTAGTTTGTTTAATCAATTTAAACAAGCAATTTGACTAATTAAATTGTTTACATTTCATTGCGTTAATCGACCTGAATGAATACTACATGACCATTACCACATTAGATCACTGACTAAATAAAGACAATCTCTTAGTTATCCATGAGTATTCCTTCACGTTCAGACCTCATCATAATTATTTTTATTTATTGACGTGTATAAGATCGAGGAATTACAATGAACACACAAAACACCCTCAACCACAACAAGGTAGGTTTAAAATATAGTAGCAGTTTATTATATAATGATACTAATGGTACAGAAAGGAAAAACCTAGAAAATCATCATGAGGTAACAGTTCAACATACACACCAATACAGTAAAAGTAAATACGAATTCATTGGATATGTATATAATTCCCCAACAATGCATTTAAATAGAGTAAATGAAATACTATTGTTTTACTGGCATTCAGTCTAGGTTCAACACTTCATTCCAACACAGTACATTAACTCTTCTGTATCAATCTCAACCTAGCCTGCACAGACTTTTCAGGCTGTGATGACGTCACTATGCTGACAGTTCTTTGCTGAACTACACAGACAGTCCTATACAGACAATCCATACCTATTTCTTTAGTAATAGGTCACAGATAATGCTGGACTACAATTGTTCAATAATAATTGCACACGTATGCTTTCAAACAAGCACTTCATATGAAAATGAGTTAAGCAGCTTATAGTTACTTTTAACAAGGTTCAAACTCTGAGGTTTCTCATGCGCACATTAAAAGCGCAAATTAACATAAAATCAACTTTGTGTTTGCAATTACAATTAATTACTTTAGTTCCACAAGGGAAAGGTACTGAAATTATACTCAATGGTTCCTTGAAGACCCAAAAGTCTGCAGAATAAATCTATCGTTGTATTTCAGTTCTCACTTTGTTGCAACAAATCTTCAACCCAAGTTGGGGCTCAGCACACTGCCAGTGTGTTTCTTTCTTTGAGTGCTTCACCCTAAAGGCCGACAGTGTCTCCACATGCTGTGGTTATGACTGGAAACAGAAGCTAGTATCCAAGCCGGGAGTGGTTCTTTTTGACGCGTAGATAAACTGACTTGTCTAAACTGAGTCTGAACACAGTTTCTTTGACATTCATTTATTGCAGGCTACAGAATCTTCTTGCAGTCCAAAGGTATAACTTCTCTTATGGAGCCATGTCAGACTCATTGTCTTCCATTGTGTTGGACAATGGATTGCCTCATACTGCTTTGGTATGAATAAATTGTCTAATTATGACTCTGTCATCAGCTGCCTTTTTCTCCTTAAATCCTGGTCGGATACTTCGATCTATTTTGAAGGAGACCCAAAAGTCTGCAGAATAAATCTTCCATTGTATTTCAGTTTTTACTTTGTTATAACAAATCTTCAACCCAAGTTAGGGCTCAGCCCCCTCCTTTGTGCTGTATGCTCAGAAATTGCTCCAGTTAAAAGATCAACACACAGTCCTGTTGCTGTGCTCAAAAATTAATCCAAGAGATTAGTCCAGATATGTACTTGTCAAAAATAGTTATTAATTCAAGGCAACTGTTCCTACAGAAGAGAACAGTCAAAACGGCTTGAGCCCTAAAAGCTCTTATATACACGATTTGACATGGAAAATATGTAGTTCAGATCCATTTTAATACAGTATATTGGACAGTACAAAATGCATGCATAGTAAAGTATGAAAACATCTGCCCAGGTGTTTTATCCCTTTTCATGTTCTACAAATAAAACTATCAAAGAAAATGAACACAAAATTGATCACATTTATGAGGGTGAGGTCAAAAATAAGCACAGCAGTTGTCCTTGGTGCCACTGCGAGAGGGCGGTCTGTTGGATATGGTTGTAGAGCAGAGGTGCCCAAAGCGTCTCTCCAATTGAGCCTTATATGTGGCTGGCAATGAACTAAGCAGCTGCCAGGCAAGCTCATCCTGTGTAAGAACGCTCTGTGTACCGCTTATCAATTACATCTTTTAGAATGTTTCCTGAATTTTTTTCTTCTTTTGTTTCATTTACAAAACAGAAATTTGAGTTGGCGGTTTGAAATTACACCCCTCTCACTTTTTGGTTACCCCTGCTAAAATGGAAAAATCAAACAATGGTATCTAAATGCTTGCCATTTGTGCAATGAAAGGGTCACAATCGAGATGTACCATTAACGCTGGGGGAGAACACTGCAGACCTGAGAAGGCAGATTTAAAAAAATGTACAGAGCGCTTTGTGTTGTCAATAATGCCTTGTAAATGAAGTTAAGCTTTGTGTCAGCAATTGTTTTTTCCTTGTATCTTTTTTTATTTTGTCGCTCATTTAAAAACTTAACTGAATCTGTTATTGGCAAAACCTAGTTTCTGACTTCTTGTCATTGTTTGGTTTAATGTGATTATGTGAAATTATTTATTCTGTTGTACTGTGCTTGTTGTAAATAGCGAATGATAAAAACGCTGGCAGTTTGTTGATATTAAGCAGCATGTAGGAGAGTAAGATTACTTGCATATTAATACAGGAACATATAGTTGCACGTACTATGCATGAACACTAATGACTGACTTCTACGTGCATGCCAGTTTGAGAGAGTGAACTCAGCTACGTAAGCAAAGGCAGCAGCGGGGAAAAAAAGGGACGGTGCAAGAAGAGTTTTGAACATTTCAAGACTAATGGACGGGACATAGGAGTTTGAGATTCCTTAAGAATTGCTTGCACTCGCCTCGCTGAAGGATCGAACCAGGGGCCGTGATATTTGAAGCGCTTTGTAATGAAATGGAAAGAAATGCTTTGCGCTGGCTAGGTCTCGTGGGTGTTACAGCTGATGGGGCACCATGTACTACTGAAGAAGTGTCAGGATTATTATTATTATTATTATTATTATTATTATTATTATTATTATTTGTTTATTTAGCAGACACCTTTATCCAAGGCGACATACAGAGACTTGGGTGTGTGAACTATGCATCAGTTGCCGAGTCACTTACAACAACGTCTCACCCGAAAGACGGAGCACAAGGAGGTTAAGTGATTTGCTCAGGGTCACACAGTGAGTCAGTTAGTGAGCTGGGATTTGAACCGGGGACCTCCTGGTTACAAGCCCTTTTCTTTAACCACTGGACCACACAGCTTCCTTAGGTGTAGGTGGTCTTGTGAAGAATGGTCTGCTCAGAGATTCTCAATTACCACTGCATCATACACCAGGAAGATATATTGTGTCATTCGTCCTCAATCTTGAAGGTGTAATGGACACTGGTGGAGCGTGTCAACTTTATAAAGAGCAAAGGATTGAGCCATAGTCAGCTCAGAGTCTTTCTGCAGGAAACGCATGCGCAGCATACCTTTTATGTTTTCGGCTGTACGATGGATTAGTAGAGGGGTGACAGTAAAGCGCTTCTTTCAGTTGTGAAAATAAAGTGATGAGTTCATGCATAGGAAAGGTTGCCACTTACCACAATTAACAGATGAAGCATGGCTATGTGATCTCAGCTTCCTTGTGGATGTCATTGGGCATCTCAATCTCAAGCTTCAGGGCCAAGAACATTTTGCATATGCCAACAACAAAAGCACATGCACAAAAATACACAATACATGAGGAAGACTTTTCATTATTGAACTTGTTTATTCAGTTACTGTAGGCGCCACAAACACCAGCATGTGTACTTTTACATTTTTTTTTTAATAGATTCTGTTGTTGCATAGTGCCACGTACCAACCTTGTAGTTGACAATGGGAATAAATGCAAAGTGTATATATGGTTGGATTTTTTTTTTTTTTTTTTTTTTGGCAATATCATCTATACTCCTTTTTAAAGTTTAAGATACAATTGATTATTGTTGAGGTGGTCAGCATAGCATTGTTTATTTGGGATAACTCAACCTAGTCACAAAATTAGTTGACTGGAAATTTAGAATACCCATCGCCTTAATAGTAAACAATTTTGTGGAGCGTAAAAACTGTTTTTATACCACCCCTCACACCGTGCGCACATACAGTAGTAATATAGTAAATGATTTGATACTTTTAATTTATTGAATTAGACGCTATTGTCTCTGGCAACAGGAAAACATGCTAATGAAATGGGTTAATGTTAAAGTTATTCAGCTGGCTGTTATTGTCATTGACAGAGGGAGTAAATGCTAAGAAACAGCTTAAATATATTAAGCTTGTCATTTCGGCTGCAACACAAATAAATGCACTTGAAAAAGGTACTTGAAATTTGCAATCCTTGCAATTTGGTCACATTGTGCCCCACGGTCCCACAGCAGCCTTGCTATGCGGCCCTTTGCTCTGTAAAATTTGGGCACCCATGTAGAGGCTTCCAGGAAGACAATTTTCTCAAGGACAGTTATGATACAATTCTGTTCCTACAGTGACACCTGCTGGTGAGTGATGGCACTGCGTCACAGATTTGTATTACCTACAGCAGCTCATGGCTTTTTAGGTTTTTGCTGTAGAAACAGTACACATTGCTACGTTAGGTTAAGTGTTTCTCCCCATTGTTTCCTCAGGTACATGTACTTTACTAACCTGCAAGAGAGGTCTCCCAAGATTGAGCGAGCAGCATTGGATGGGACAGAGAGGGAACTACTGTTCTTCAGAGGCCTCGGGAAACCCATTGCCCTCGCTATCGACAACGAAATGGGCAAACTGTTCTGGGTGGACTCTGACCTGCGGCGCATTGAAAGCAGCGACCTGGCGGGTAAACTAACACGCGTTCCTTATGACTTCTGTTTTTGTCGGTTTCACCCATGGGGGTGGGTGTGGTTGTTGGTTGGAATTACCTTTTGATGTACTGAAGTTTCTAATCCACAAAATTCCAGGAACCGTCATATGCTCAAAGGAATTCTAACAATTTAAAGGATTTGCAGCTTCTATTTAAAATAAGCACTAAAGATATCGGAGCTGGGAACCACCCTTTCCTCCCCCATTTAGTGCAGTTAATGTGTTAAAGCTTTGGCTGCAAATTACGACGTTTCCTATTAACCACAGGATATTGGCATGTGTACCGTATCCAGCAAAAATTAGATTCATGAAGTCAGTGAAATACAGCAAGCGGCTGTCATTAAACCACTTTTAAATAAAGCTTATATTTATGCTCTGCATCCTTGTAAATAGCAGTGAAAGGATGTGGTCAACAGTTGCTTGGCAAGGAGAACACTTGAGATTAATAGTTCATAATATTTTTTCCTTGATCTGTCTGCCATGAGTGGTGATAAACTGCCTCCCTGTGATTTTCAAATACGAGTTCTACAGCATGAGTTGTGCGAACTGATGCCAAATCATTAACTTTTTTTTAAATCCTACGTTGAAGCGGCCGCAAATGTTGTTGTTGTTGTTGTTGTTGTTGTTGTTGTGTTGTTTTTTTTTGTTTGTTTTTTTTTCTTCGTTTGGTGACCGGTTGTTCAGGCTACTGTATATTGTTAGATTGAGGGTTTTAGTTGTGGAAATGGTTAAAGACCAAGACATAGCATCTCTAATATATGAGCCTTCAGTGCTTTTCCTGTGCCAGGTAACATGGATTTCCTAATAGCCCAGTGTTGAGGGCAGAAGTGTAGTGCTGGCTCCAAGGATCAGCCTATTTGCGGCCTCCCTGGTGCATCGACACACACAATGGCGCCTCCCTGGCGTTTCAGCACAGCAACCTGTCTGGAATGGGCTGAGTGGGGCACTTTGCACTTGGACTGTGTCCTTTAAATCCCCACCGTACCACCTCCCAAGACTCTTTACAGGCTTTTATTATTATTATTATTATTATTATTTATTTCTTAGCAGACGCCCTTATCCAGGGCGACTTACAATTGTTACATTATTTTTACATACAATTACCCATTTATACAGTTGGGTTTTTACTGGAGCAATCTAGGTAAAGTACCTTGCTCAAGGGTACAACAGCAGTGTCCCCCACTGGGGATTGAACCCACAACCCTCCGGTCAAGAGTCCAGAGCCCTAACCACTACTCCACACTGCTGCCTCCACTTTTCTGACACTGTTGGAATGGCCTCGCCATCAGTATAGAACACCCTACTTTGTCTTTGATGATGGAGATGCTTCTCGACTTGGCGGGTTTGAACTGCATAGGCCCATCTGATATCAGCTGGTTTGCCAAGTAACCGATTGGTGCAGGTTACCATTGTAGTCATGGTGGTCATGTCATTCATCTATGCTCTAAGTGGTGGCAGCTGTATCCCAGAAGCCAGCTGTTCTCTTCTCACTACCCATTTTAAGAGCCCTAATTAATTACTTCAGTTGCCATGGTAAAGGCTAGTGGAGAAGTGGTGTAACCTGCCTTGATTCCCAACTTAGAGAAACTGCAAGGTATTTGTAAACTCTAGAGCCCCCGAAGTAGGATTTCACTAACTCTGTTACAGTACTGGGTATGCTGAAGAACTCAAATGTAGCCCAAATGAGCTTATGTGGCACTGAACCGCATGCATTAACTAAATCCAGGCATAAATACATTAAAAAAACAAAACAAAACAAAAACTTTAGGGCCCTTATTTGAAGCAGGTGCAAGGTGAATGTGCTAGTTTTATTCTGTTTTGATTTCTGTACTCAAAGTGTAACATTGAACTTGCTTCCAAATAAATCCCTAAATGCTGTTTCCTTGCTGAAATCCACAGGTGCCAACCGGATTGTAATTGAAGACTCAAACATCTTGCAGCCGGTTGGGCTGACTGTGTTTGGAAACTACCTGTATTGGATCGACAAGCAGCAGCAAATGATTGAGAGAATTGATAAAACCACACGGGAGGGACGCACCAAGATTCAAGCTCGCATCGCCTCGCTGAGTGACATCCATGCAGTGAGCGAACTCGACATGAGGGAGTACAGTAAGTACAGAGGAATCATTGGACACGCAATCATGAGATAAACAGCACTGAAAAGAAATCTAGTAGTAAAGTCAGACCAATGTTTTTCTTGTGTTAATATGAAGGCAGTTTTTAAAGCTGTGCATTCACCTAGAAACCCGCTTTGCCAATTTTGATGAAACTGGACTTAATTGTATGTGTGTTTGTATTTCAGGGAAGCATCCTTGCACTCAAGACAATGGTGGCTGTTCACATATTTGCATTATTAAAGGGGATGGTACCACCCGCTGCTCCTGCCCTGTTCACCTTGTACTGCTGCAGGATGAACTCTCCTGTGGAGGTTAGCCCTTTTAACTTGGATATAGCTGAACCACAATCATGATCATTCTTACAGTAGAAAAAAATATTGGTTTGTTTGCTACATTATTTTATAGTTTAGCCTTCTGTGAACTGCACTTTTATTAACGAGCACACCTTGTTCCAGTACCTAGTTTAAACTGCAAGATGTGTTTTTCTTCCCTACTTTTAAAGATGTTTCAAGTCAGTCTGTGAGCCAGATGGACATTATTTTACGACTTAGATTTATGTTTGATAGGAAGCTTGTTTAGAGCTGATTATAAAGTCACAACCTTTTTAAAACTATTTTTATAATTCCATGAGTGTCAATACCATTCCAATTACATTAATAGGTGCAAGAAGCATAGGTAGTTTTACAAACCAACAAAAGCCTAATTGAAAAAAGTCTTCAGCCTAAAAGATTGCCACTGCACTCTGAAATGCACCTTTTACATCAAGCCTGCTCTCTCTTTCACCTCAGAACCTCCGACCTGTTCCCCGGACCAGTTCTCTTGCTTGAGTGGTGAGGTGGACTGCATCCCACGAGCATGGCGCTGCGATGGGTACCCGGAGTGTGGCGATAAAAGTGACGAGGAGAGCTGTCCAGTCTGCTCCGACAGCCAGTTCCAGTGCGACAGCCGACAGTGCATCGACATGACCCTGCGCTGCAACGGGGAGGCGAATTGCCAGGACAAGTCAGACGAGAAGAAGTGCGAAGGTACCTGATCTCTCCTGCTTCAGATCTCATACCCAATGTTTAGGTTTTTTTTGGTTTTTTTTCTAGTACCTTTAGGTATTTAAAATCTAAAACCTTGATCAGGCTCTTTGTTTAGAATAATATAAACTGTAGGCTTTACCACAGCCCCCTATGGTCAATTTCTGGTATGTCATCAATGTGTTGCCCTTATATCGGCTAAATGTGCCACAGCCCTGAATATATGGTACTAAACAAATGTAAGTTGTTGTTTTTTTTTAAGCCTGTTTTTTCTGTGTCTTCTGCAGTTAATTGTCCAGTTGACCAGTTCAGCTGTGCAAACGGGCAGTGTATAGGCAAGCACAAGAAATGTGACCATAACACTGACTGCAACGATAACTCCGATGAACTGGGCTGCTGTAAGTTTGAAGTTTTTTTGTTTTGTTTTTTAGCTGAGCTGTTGAACACTGTGTATCCTGGAAAGCATTTGCACAGTTTCATAAACTGGCCATTAGTACATGCAAAAAAATTCAATAAATAAATGTATTGATGATAATTGCTTAACCAGTTGTAATGAATATTACAAAGTAGAGATGGGCATGTGTAATTATTTATTCGAATAATCGATTAGATAAGTGTTAATAGTATAATCTATCTTGTATTGCAACAAATATAAATGATCTGAACAAACAAGTTAACCACGCTTAGCCTGCTGCTGCAGCCAAATATTACATAAATCATTATTTCTTTCTATAGCTCTAAATTACTCCCAAGATCTTGACATAAAAACAGACGTTCTTGAAAGTGCAGGGTGATAACAATAATACTGTAGCTATGGGTAACAGAGGTGGCTGGAATGCACCATTAGACATATAAAAAATATTAAATTATATTCAATGTAATTAATACAAGAGACTACAAAAAAGAGATCATACAATGTGGTATTGTCAACAGTCATGGTATAATTTATATTTCAAACCCTTTTGATATTTTGATTGATTAACTCTGCGAATCTTCTTTGAAAGAGTAGGGGAGCGCAGGGTAGATATATTGAGTAACGAATCCACAGAAAACTGTATCCGTCAATGAAACAACAATCGGAACAATTCAACAGAAAAGTGAATACCATTTTATTAATTAGTAGTATATTACACATTTCAAACGTAACACTTAAAGGATTTGCGATTTCAGTTTGGCATTTCACATTGTTTAAAGTAACACAATTATACATTAACATAATATTAAAGTTTTTTTAATTAAATTGTGGATAAAGCACGCTCGACAACAAAGGATGGGTTTAAACAGGACTGTACCGGTATGTTTATTTGTTCCACGGTCTCCCTTTCCAGTAGGAACACAACTTCTTTTAACAAACCAAAAAAAAAAATCTATCCTAGCTCCTGTTTTGGAGTGCGAACTATATTTTAACAATTTCAGTTTTATTTATTTATTTATATAGCACCTTTCATACCACAGAATCGCAAAGCGCTTTACAAACAGTATCAATCAAATAGTACAAATTAATAATCAGCAGTGTGGAGTAGTGGTTAGGGCTCTGGACTCTTGACCGGAGGGTCGTGGGATCAATCCCCGGTGGAGGACACTGCTGCTGTACCCTTGAGCAAGGTACTTTACCCAGATTGCTCCAGTAAGAACCCAGCTGTATAAATGGATAATTGTATGTAAAAAAATAATGTGTAAAAAATAATGTAATTGAATGTACACAATAATGTGATATCTTGTAACAATTGTAAGTCGCCCTGGATAAGGGCGTCTGCTAAGAAATAAATAATAATAATAATAATAATAACAATATCAATAAACATTTACAAAAAAAAAAAAAATGAAAATGGGAAATTAATAAGTGTGATGAAACACAAAATACCAAAAATAAGCAAGTAAAATAGATAACTATTATATTTAAGTCAGGTTAAAAAGGCTAGACTATTAAAGTAAATTTTATCTGGACTTGACTGAAGCAGCATCTCTAATAGAGAAGGGCAATGAGTTCCACAATCTGGGGACATTATAATGAATGCACTTTATTTAAACTGCTAGACAGTTTTTCAAAATTAATAAAATGTAAAAATAATAATTAACAGCGTAAAATCAAGTTCTACATTCCACATCACATCTGTCTTAACCTATTTATTTTAGTTTATCAAGTACCCAAACAAGTTCAAGAACATATCATCTTTGCTTCACTGAACATTTCTTTCCAAAACCACTTGGACAACAGTTCCAGCTGCATTGGCTTTTACAAATGTGTTGTATAAATTCAAATTTTAAAAGAAAAGTATTAGTGCTGCTTGCATCAATTAAAAAAGCAATAAACTAAACGGTACTAACCACAAAACATTTTAGTGTTGCATACAGTGCAGTAAAATTGCATTAAATTCAGCTGTACAACAAATACATTCATTTTGTTTTATTAATCAGAACCATAACCATACACATACTTTACAAGTGTACCATTGTGTTGCACTGACATGCAGAACAAGTTACAGTATGTATTAAAGTCATTCAAAGTACTCCATTCACACAAAATGTTTTCTACATCGGGCCATAAACTCCTCCTATCAGCTCGTTTTTATTTCGCCATTTTAAGTTTCTTTGTTTTTTCAGCATTGCGATTGCCATGCATTTCGGCAAATTCAACAGCACGCAAACATTCAAAATGTGTAAGAATATTGAGAGTAACACATTAAAACTTTTAATTAGAACAGTGGTTTTGTGTTTTTACCTAGCAACATGACCTGAATGCCGTAGATCCTGAAAAAATAAGTCGGGTTGCCCATCCCTATTACAAAGGACATTATTTTGCTGCTAAGAAATAAATAATAATTATTATTATTTTGGCACAAATTATTTGATAGTACCGGAATCTGGGGGTACTTGGAGGTGCCCCTCTGTTTGTCTGTTATTTAGCTTTTCCATTGCACTGCTCTAATTTTGTATTAACACCTGTGGAGTGAATGTGTGTGTTTGATTTTTTTTTTTTTTTTTTTCAGACCCCACAGAGGAGCCATCTCCTCAGCCAACAAACACCATTGGGTCCATCATCGGAGTGATTCTGGCCCTGTTCGTCGTTGGTGCCATGTACTTCGTGTGTCAGCGTGTTCTGTGTCCGCGCATGAAGGGTGATGGAGAAACGATGACCAATGACTTTGTGGTCCACGGCCCCTCTTCTGTTCCACTGGGATACGTTCCACACCCAAACTCCCTCTCCGGGTCTCTACCAGGTACCTAGCAACCATTTACTCTCTAAGGGAAGACCTCCATTTCAGAGACCCTACAATTGTGTTTTGTGTTACGCTCTTGAACCCCAACGGTCTTCATGCAGTGAGCATTAAGTGAATTCTAAGACAGCAAGACATTTTTGTAAGAAGACACTCAGTTCGGAACAAATGGCAAAATGAGTCAAGTCTTTGAATCAAGTAAATAAGCGTTATTATTTCTCCCACATGGAGTTTTAAAAGCAATTTGTAACACACAGCATTAAGCATTTAAGCAAGATAACAATCTTTCAACAAAGAGTAAGTTCAACAGTTAAGACTTCAACAAAAGAATAGAAGTTCAACACTTGGATATCAAGCAGGTTCAAAGATTGGAATCTATACCCTCTCCTTAAGCTTGAAGCTCTTGCAGTCTGGTTGATCTCAGCAGGCTGGTGGATGGCCTGTCTTGCTATCATTTAATCCCTGCTTATATCACTGTTTAAGTTCCTCTCTCAAAATGCTGACTCAAATTCTGGAATTGAAGTTAAACCAATTTTAATGGGCTTTGCTTAACATGGGCTTTTGTCAGTGCACTAACTTCTTTCAAAATGCTGACTCTAAGTCAGGAGTTGAAGTGGACATGGAATGTGGTTTGGTGCACTACATGACCCGACTCCGGCTGAACTTATGAGAAGGAAAATAGATTGGGTGAAACAAGTTTGTTTGGTCACAGTTAAGGATTAATTCACATTTTGTATGCACTCCTGTCACTGATATTGGACTTGTCCTCAATTTTACTCTTCAAAGACAACTTGCAAACAGGAGACATAGTTAGCAGTTATTTATGATTTGATGCTAATGTGTGTGGTGTGTGTCTTGTTTCCCAGGAATGTCTCGAGGGAAATCTGTCATTAGCTCATTAAGCATCATGGGTGGGAGCAGCGGACCACCCTACGACAGAGCCCACGTTACCGGGGCCTCCTCCAGCAGCTCTTCAAGTACCAAAGGCACTTACTTCCCTCCGGTGAGTCATGAACTGTGTTTCAGCCATGGAGCCTTACTTCCTAGGCAGTGGTGTAGTTGAGCCGGAACGTTGTTCCGCTACTTTTTCCTACAGGCAGAACCTTGACTTCGGAATTAATTTAACAATCTTTACTGATTTGTTATGAAAATTCTTATGTAATGCCCACCGCTCTATTTTCGGTGCCTGGGCACCAATGAAGCGGGGAAATCAAATTAGTCTTTCTGTACCTTGCCACTAGGAACAAAACAATCTGTGTCCAGTTCCCCACATACCAGTTTTGATGGTACGCTCCGAATCAGAGTCTCCAATAACCGGCGTGTGTGTTAAATGTTTGCATAGTCAAGAGTCCACACATCTCCCTAACAATTATCCAATTCAGTCGTGCTTGTGATGCAGTGAAGAGAACATTAGGAACATCTATTACAAACTAATACTACTTTAATAACGCCAACAATCTTTTTTGTAAAAATGCTGATGAAGACGACCTCAAAAGTGCATAGTACTGTGGACATAAACACGGGTTCAAAGCTGCTTTGTATAGCGGTCAGTGCAGAGACCCGGCAATTGGAATGAACAACTGCCCTTGCAACTGGCTTAGTATGGCACTTTGTGCCCTGGGGGTAACATTGTAAATGTGCAGGGTGTAAGCTATGATTTTGTGGGGGAGGAATGAGGTGCCAGTGGGCTGGAATGTGTGTCCATGTTTTTCCCGTGTCTATGACTTAGCTGAGGGAGGTTAATGAAGCGCAGCCCTAAGTGTTGTATTTATTTATTTATTTATTTATTTATTTATTTATTTATTTTTGCAACAACCCACCAAATTTTGGAAGTAATCGGTCAAAAAAGTAGCTAAATTGTGTTTTTTACACCAGCCAAAAACCGCACTTAGATGTAATATATATTACAAAAGCATAAATAAGTAATACACATTAATTTAAAATAAACACAGGTAATTAATAATGTTATAAACTATTTATCTGCTTTGCTAGTCTTCTTTTCACAATTTACAGAACCAGAACACAGATCAAATGCGAAGGTCCAGGGGAAACATATATATTCAGAATGTAGGGTAACATTTAAATTGTCCAGAACTGTCGGCAGATAAAAGATAAAAATACATTTAAAAGCAATTCTAATTCTACTGATACAGTTCTTAAATTAGTGATGAATAACTTAACGTTTGTGTGATTTCATAATTGTATTGGATGCAGAGCTCCAGAAGAGATGGGAGGACGTGATTATACTATACAGGGCATCGTGGTGATTTTAAAGTTCTGCACTGGTGATAACCTCCTTATTGAAAGGAAAAGAAAAAAATATGCATGAAAATAGAATAGAAATAGAAAAAAATATGCATGAAAATAAAAATAGCCAAAATATAACCAAACCACCAAAGATAACATTTACCCACTTCAGATGCTTTCAAAACTAGCCAAATTTGGCTGGAAAACCGCCAATCTGGCAGCACCGATTTAAGGGGGAGTAGCCTAAAAGTCGCATGTGAGTCGCATGCATTACCCATTAAATGTTCCCTCAAGTTCAATGTACAAATAAAACGTAAATCCATATAATCTGTGTAATTGGCGTTCCGGTACTTTCAGATTTAGGACTACACCACTGTTCCCAGGATTCTGATCTGGTTGAGCATGGTCAGTGGTGGTTGTGGTTCTGCAAAGGCACATCTCCTCTGGGCTCATTTTAAACCAAGGTGCTTTCTACTCATTTAAATAATCCATGGCCCTATCAAGGTGCTACCAGATAGGCTGTATTGTCTGGAATTTGTGTAATTCACTACATGGATTTTAATCCTTTTAAAGTTTTATCTGGGGTCAGTGTAAGTCAATAGCTTAAATGACAAGGTTTTTATCTTTTGGAAGTCTTGCTGTTCTGACCTAAAATTATACTAAATAGCTGAAACATACACAGTTAATTAACCGCACACCAACATCTGGAGAAAAAACACTTTTTTTTTTTTTGACTGCTTAGTTGTCACTGTATTAGTGTTTCTCAAAAGCAGCCACCAGTATGATTTCATTCTGATTAGATTTCATTTTGATTCAACAAAGTGCTGCTTTACATTTGGCAAGCGAGTCAGAATCGGGATACAGATGCAGGTATATCACTCCAAAATGCTTCACGCTTTCCAAAACTGGCCAAACTTGCAAGGTGTATGTTGAGCATAGTGATCAACATTTTGTTTTACGTTGTGATCCTGTTTTCTGTTGTTCTTTCTACAAAGAGCCCTTTTTTGACAATTACATTTGACAATTTTCACTTGTGTGTGTGTGTGTGTGTGTGTGTACAGCTAAAAAGCATAACTAAACCTCAGTAATGCTATTACTTTAGTGTCTTTTGCCACTTTTTTGTTTATTGTGAAGAAATGACAATGGCAGGAATAAAAAAAGTGATGTCTACTTTTTGAACTGTTTCTGCCTGAAGTACACACAAGAGAAGAGTGTAACTTTACCTAGGTGTGACATCCTTTGCTTTATAGTTAATTCAGTGGGAACTGTAAGTCGCCCTGGGTAAGGGCATCTGCTAAGAAATAAATAGTAATAATAATAATAATTATTAGTCAGGCCATCACATCCTATTCTTCTGGGTTATATTTTATACAGTTTTACATTTAATATTATGATGTAAAAGTATTGCAAATTGTTATACTTTTGTTAATTAGCTAGGAGTTGTTCATGTCATTGGAACAGGAATGTTAAAATCTTTGTTGTTTTATTTAACTTTAATACATTGTTAATGTACTTCAGCTTGGGTATTGTATTCATTTATAGCAATTTATATAATTGATAGACTTGTTAAGTTTGACCTGTTGCCTGAGCAATAAAAAAAAAGGGTCTGTGAATTAAATCCAGTACAGGGTAGAGAGGGACCACTTTATTTTTTAAATGAGAAAGACTTTGAATTTATTACAGAACTAAATGTGCATATGTTTATTTTATGTATTTTTCATATAATATACTTATTTTTTAAATTAGCAGTGTAGCCACCAGTAAGTGTACTCTGTACATTGTCCAATGCTAACTAGATTTCTTTTCTCTCCTTTTTTTGTTTTGTTTAGATTTTAAACCCCCCTCCTTCCCCAGCCACTGAGCGTTCCCATTACACCATGGAGTTTGATTACTCATCAAACAGCCCTTCTACACACAGGTCATACAGGTAATGTGGAGCATCTTCTAGAAAAGACCCTACCGGTGATTTCAAACAGTGTGTGTGTATTTATTTATTTATTTATTTATTTATTTATTTCTCTCTCTCATTTCTACAGCTTCCGACCTTACAATTACCGCCACTTCGCTCCCCCCACCACCCCGTGCAGCACGGATGTTTGCGACAGCGACTACACCCCCAGCAGAAGGATCACGACAGCTGTGATAAAGGGCTACACCAGCGACCTGAACTATGACTCTGAGCCCTTCCCACCCCCACCCACACCACGTAGCCAGTACCTGTCTGCGGAGGAGAACTACGAGAGCTGCCCCCCATCCCCCTTCACGGAGCGCAGCTACTCCCACCACCTCTATCCTCCACCTCCCTCCCCCTGCACAGACTCTTCGTGAGCTGAGCCTTGAGCCCTCCCTCCCTCCTCCCCTCTCTTTCCAAGCCACACTGTAAATACAAATTGTGCATATTAAGAGAAAAGACAGACTTACGGGTGAAGGAGAGCGGGGGCAGGGTTTGTACAGTATAAAAAAATATATAATAAAGGGGAAGGGGGAAAGCTAGAGATATGTACAGAAGAGAAATAATATTTATATATTTTCTAATACAGCACCTGATGGTTGTGCCATAGAAGTTTGTATAAAGAGAGATGTTTTACAAAACCGTTTTTTTTTTTTTCCTTTTCTTTCAATGTCGCAAACGGAATACAATATCGCCTTAATCCTGGGGAACGAACTACCTTCCTTTAAGAGGCAGAAGGACAAAGAATACATTTCACTGTTTGAAGTAAAATTATCTGATGCCAAAAAACTTTTTATTTTTTTTTTTTTTCTATTCATGGTAGCAGTTGGTGGACCTGGGTCAGAGCAGGAATAATATCTTAAGGGCTTTTAGTACCGGTCACAGATTACAAACCGTGTTTTCATGACCAGAGGTGATTTGTCACAACTTGCCCTTCAACATCTTGCTGCCTGCTTCAATAACACAGTTACGTATGTTTAAAGTTACAGGTCCTTTTTCGTAAATATGAATAGGATTTTACCAGATGGTACTTTTGTTTTTGTATTGATGTTCATATCACATTCACAGAAGATAGAAGATATTTGCTATGTGGAGCAGGTTAGCTTGAACAATAATACCAGCTCATTTAATGCCAGCTGCTATTCTGGACCAGAAGATATCAATGTCAACGTGGAATTGCTGCTCGACAGAACTTTAGAGAACAGCAAGTTGAGAGGAAAATGGAAACAAGCAGAGGTTCAGTCTTCAAATGACATATTTACATTCAGAAGCAAGTAACCAAAAGTTTTATATCAGCATAAACTTATTAAGGACTACCCTTTTGTACTGAAAAAAAAAAAAACTCGGCTCAAAGCACAAGACTTATTTTACATGTAACCAAGGACAAGTGATTGTGCCTGATCTGTTTTTAATCGGAAATCCCGTGCCCGCAAATGTTTTCAATATTTTTATACCACATAGTGTAGATAACGTATTTATAAGCTATAAAAAAAAAATTGTATTGTTAGTTTCCTGTAAATCTATCCATTATATCCTTGCAGTACTTTCCTCATAACTTCTTACAGTATATCCCTCATTTTATTTTTCTATAAAAGTGTTAGCCTGAAAGTTTGGAGACAATCTAAGAACAATTAAAGAGAAGAAAAAAAGATATCCAGGTATCCCTATATGTCTTGTCCTGTAAAAGTACCACTTCTATATTTCTTTAGAAATCTATTTTTATACAAGTATGCTCAAATATACAGTACCAGTTCCATTATGTGCCATAGATTAAATAGTGACAGGAAAGGTATTCATGCAGTTCTGAGGTTGTAGCATGGCTTAGGAAATGGAGGTGTGGTCTGACAAATGTACCTGCCTGAACTATGTGTGGTGAAAACGCATTTTAATGAAGATTTGAAAGAAACATGTCAAGGTGATAAAATAGTATTTATACTTTCACAGTAACTACTAGTTTAATGGCAGAGTTGATTCTTTGTTTTTATCTACTGCCTACACAACTGAGCCACATTTTGTAATAGATAGACTGAAATCTTGTATAGTTGTCTTGTTTCAAATTGAAAACTAACAACATAGAAAGAAACAGCTGGGTCATTTGTAGAAATGGCAAGCAATAGAAGTGAACCAAGACACAACCATCATAATGCAGGATTCCCATGCTGTTTTGTAACCCCCCCCCCATATTAGTTGAAGGTGTGCTCAGTCATGAAGTCTGATTTTAGCTTAATAGCCACACTTGGTTTGGAGCTTTTAGAAAACTGCAGGTGGAGTGCCACATGGAGTTCAGGGGAAGCCCTGTCTTGAGTTGGCACAGAGTTCTTTCAATGGAACTCCTGCACACACACCCTGCCATCAGTCTTTCAAAAAATGTGCTCATCCGTCAAACTTTCTTCGTCAGATGCTGGCATGTCTATTTTAGTTTTAGCAGATTTGAAGCTGAACTTTTCTATTTAAAACTTGCACTTTTTGATTTAAATTATTTATTTAAGTCTGTTTTTCTTTACTGTGTTTGATGCCAATATTCTATGTTTATATTATTGGACAGATCTGCTTTTTTTTTTTTTTTTTTTTTTAAATCTGTGTCATCTGTTAGATTTGAGCACGTTAACCTGACCATTTAAAATAAGAACATTTACTTTAAATGTAATTCTTTAAAGCTGTGCTTCTTGGTAGTCTCTTCAGCATGTAGGTTTGCAATAGATATGTGAAATGTGACTTTAAATTACCTGCTTATTTTAGTTTTCATATTCCAGCTACACAGGCTTGCACTGATCATTAAAGATTACGATTTGGCTAGAGCACTGTAAAGAATTGAGAAACTAGGAAACACAAACTTCTGTATATAGTCACCTGGAAGTAACTTTTATACAAATGTAACCATGTTGTTGACCTACACAATACAGTAAAGATAGGGGAATTGGCCACTGAGTTTACCTTTTTTATTATTTTTATTTTATTAATACTGTCCTGGAGCTGGATCAATACTTTTTAGTTGTGCCTATACTGTATCATTGTTGCTGTGTAATATTCACTACAGCAGCGTGTTGTTTAAGTATCGTGTTTCCACTTCTCTGTTTTGAAAGTAACTTTATACTGTATACAATTAAAAGGTGTGTTGAATAAATATTTTTTAGAATTAAGTATTTTACTGTACATATGCTACAGTGCTACATGAATTAAATTGGACAGACACACGCACACTGAGAAGCACCCAAAAGTGGGTGTTCATTTTTTTCAGTACTCAAGTTTTTTTTTTTCTTTATCTCAGCATACATCATCCAAAATCTTATAGGCTGTGCCATATCCTATCGGAGAAAACCAAGCTGGTCATCTTAAACATTCCCTGTCTGTAAAAAGGGCCTTGTCAGTTTCACTGAAGCAAAATGTGCAATCTTATTAGCATTCCTCTTGTTTCTTGGCACATTTGTGAAAGGAATCACTACATTGAATGCTTCAGCAAGTATGTGTGCTGAACATCAAGTCGCTCTTTAAAATTCATTTGCTTTGTGGTGTGCTTCATCAACCATATAAGCATACATGGGTAGGAAGACTGACCGTGTGTGATTCAGAAAGTCCCAGGGGGTGTATTTCAAGATGCTCATCGGCACTTAGAACTGGTGTCACAAAACCTTTTTAGCACTAAACTTGGACTACCTAACATTTGGTAGTTTGATATTGGTGCTTATCAGGGACTGTGAAACCTGCTGGTTTCCATCTTGTCTGAGTCTGCACTCAGTAGTGAACAAGTTATGTGAATGACTGCTATTTTCTGCTGTGCTTTTGTTTTTACTACTATATTCTGGATTTTCAATATGTAGTTATACTAACCAATCATCTGGTTCCAATGGAATCAGTTGTATTTAACCCTTTGACGTTATAATATGTTATCATGTGGACCCAATATTGATAAAGGGGTTTAAAAAGGAAGTGCTGGAACGATTTTAAAGACATTTATTCATGGGGTGGGCTCTTTTTATAACTGTTTGTTTAAAGCTCATCTAACAAGGAATTCACTTTAACCTTTAACCCAAAAGCTAATATTTTAAAGTTACAAAATGGGGCACATTTGTTTTTATTTTATTTTGAAACCTGTGTAGAATATGACTAGTAGAAAAGCTTATGAGTTTCACAGCAAGGGAAAATGCCATCTTGCCTGGCAAAGAAAGGACTTGGTGATCCATCCGCAAATTCTCAGCATGCTGTTAGGAATGTTTGCTGGTTGCCATGCTGACATCTGTATAAGTAGTTGGGTTTCTTAATGGACAGATTTGAAATTCCAATTTATGAATTTATTTTTGTTGCTTTTCTCTCAATTTACATTTTAAAAATTGCTATAGAAATCATTTTTATATGAATTCTTAAACCGCACTGCTGGTGCTACGTGTTTTGACCTGTGTCATATTAGTTTAGGTACTGTTCTGAAAGCACACATTTCTATGGCACTGTTTCTTTCTGACCAGTCAAATTTAAAACCTTCACCTAAGTTTCTGAGCTGCTAAGGGCTTGTGAGCATTCACAGAGCTATCTTGTTTTTTTTGTGGTACACAAGTCGCATTTCACATCTATTGCAAAGCTTATCTACAGAAAATGGTTTGTTCAGTTGTAATTGATTACACAAAACCTATACAATTGCAAGAAATTCACTGATGAGGACATTTAGCCAGCATTTTACTATTCTATAAAAGTTCCAGAAAGTTTACATGCTTGAATAATGTTGAATGTAACAAAACGGCCAACTGACTAGAATACTGTACGTTTATATTAACTGTACATGTTTTCATTTTAGATCCCTACTTTTCCTTGAGTAGCAACATACAAGGTAAGAACATGAGAATAATATAGGTTTCTCCCGTATGGTGAGTCAGATGGAAACAATACCGTAGAAAAGTTTGGATGTATAAAAAGTGACCAGTACATCTTGCCCAGAGCAGCTGCTTTCTCTGCTCTGCCACTAATTAGCCAAAAAGAGCCTAGTCTGATTTACAACCATTAGGACAGAGGGTTCAAATTGGTTAACTGCTTTGTGATTCTAACAAAAGGAGTTCCCAGTAGACACTGGCCATTTAACAGTACAATCCACATTCAGAATCCCTCCCTGAAATAAGAAGTGTTATTGGACAAGCATATATAATCATAAAAATATTTCTATACATGAAACATTAACCTACCTATAGTGAAAGCATAAAACTGTAGTATACGTACCAGCTGCAAGAATACAAGCCTGGCTGCCTCGGATACTGCTGACTGATAATTGTCTTTGAATCTTACCTTTTTTAATGCTCAGGAGTTTTTTTTGAAGTAGGAACAAACTAACTGGCATGCTGTTGATGTTGATGTGGTTGTCTTATGTCTACATGTACTGTATTGGAATGCCTTCATTAGAAACCTTGCCATTGACAGTTTGTCTGAAGTTAAGCTTAACTGCAATATTGGATTGAGTCTGTAAATACTCCTGACTTTTCTGAGTATGTGTGACCTTAGCTTGTGTATTTCAAGTATTTACTTATTTCCATATTCCTGTGTTATTTTTTTTGTTTGACAGAATATTTGCATAGAATATTTTAACTCTGCTGTGGAAGAACCACTCTGCCACGTTGCGTATGAGTACCCCACTTTTAATTGCTGAAAATCCTGAAGTTCATTATTAAAAGCACTTTTGGCTTTTTGCAATTGCAAAGCTTTAGAAAGGTCTGAGAAGAGGGGTGTGTTGCTTTAAAAGCTGCAAAGTATGTCTTGGTTTTTTATTTTTATTTTTATTTTTTTTCTCTCATCCATTTTGGTACCACGGTGCTTTTTTAGGATGTACATTGAAGATGACCAACATTTGGTTAGGCCTATCCGTTTTGTTTTCACTAACACACTCCACTTTTTTGTGAATTAAAAAGTGCTTTACATGTAAGCTGTGTATAAACAGACTTGTACAAAGCCTGTTCCATAAGTTCTATAAGCAGTTGTAACAAATGAAATGTTGTGTTTTGTTTTTTTTTATAATAAAACAGTGAAAAAAAAAATCTTGTTGGCTGTGTAAGTATCGCTGTGGGTGTAGCGGGTGTATGTTATTGTAAACCTGCTGCTAATATTGTATTTCAGATGCCAGTCTTATTTTCAGTGTTCTAGAACTCATCGGGCAAAATGTAACAATACACTTCACTTTGAGACTTAATATTGAGGTCATGAGACCTTTTGGGTTTTTGGGTGATTCAAGACCTAACTTCAGATATTGGCTTTATACTTTTTGTACAACTGAATTATATTATTATTGAGACTGTGTTTTAAATGATTCAATATTTTGTGCAGGATACAAAAGCACATGCTAAGCACATGTTCCTTGAAAGGCAAACCGCAGGTACTTCCTGTGCGCTGGTTTTATGGGATGTGGAAATAGGCGTTTTTGAGATCCATCGTGGTGAACCAGACGCCTGGCCTGATTTGACTGCAACAGTTGTTGCATTTTCAACATTTTGAACCACCTTCAGCTCAGATACAGGTTGACCTGTCTGAGGTCAAGGATCGGTCTGAGGCCACCATCCCACTTGGGCACTAGGAAGTACCTGGAGTAGAACCCTTTCTCCAACTGTGAAGAGGGGGTCTATCATGCGAATAGCCTGTTTTTGCAGCAGCTAGCTCCTGAGACTCCACAGCAGCGTCCTGTGGTTCTGTGACTGATATTGCAGTCACGCCCCAAGGGATGGGGGCCGTGCTTGAACTGCAGCGACTAGCCAGTCTGAATGGTAGTAAGCACCCAGATGTCTGTGGTGCACTGATGCCAATAGTCCAGATGACTCCCTGAGAAGAGATGGGGATGGGGGGGGGGGGGGCAGTCCAACAGTGTTGCTTTGTCTCTGCGAGGCACGCATGCTTGGGAAAGTCAAAAACTGCCTATGTGCAGCTACAAGCGCAGCCAGGTTTCTACCTAATAACGTTTTTGAACTGTATTACTAAACTGTCCATGTCTCAGTTTGTTGTTGAAAGATGCTGTGTCTGAGCTCCAGTCAAGCTGACAGTGATGTAGTTAAGGCTTTAATGTCACACATGCAATTCATTTAAAATAGTAATAGTAAAAAGAACACACGGCTACAAATGGTTAAATGCATGACGCCATTCAGAATGAGAAGTTGTTTAAGATGTCAAATTTCAGCACAAAGTGGTATAAAATTCACATGTCTGTTATTTCTATAATCCACCAATTACTGACCAAAATTTGAATTGAGGTTTTCTTGCAATAAATGACAAATGTTGAGGTGTTCTAATAAATGTACACACTACTGTGTAATTACTTTAGTGACATAAAAAAAAAATAATTGGACTGATGTTTCTCTGCATTTATTTCTGAGATCTGACCACTGAGCCGGTCTTTAAAACTGTTTCCTAATTTAATCAGGGTTATCTAAGAACGACAAAGCGAGCTGTAATATTGTGTTCACCATCTTTACATACAAGCTATACCTTCAAAAAGGAAGACGTTCCCCACACCTCTGACACCTTTGTGTGGCAATGCTTGCACTTTGCCGTCCCATTTTATTATTTTTCTCATCAATTTCAAACTTGGACGATGACTGGCTGCTTGGATGCCATTTCAATTGTGAAGTGTTCAAACACGTGACCACATTTACTAATAGTAATATTTAAGCTGCAAGAAACTCGAGGGGTGTTAATTTGTTGCAGAAACCAAAACTAAATCGCAACTTTTTATAGTTGCCGCAATTTCTAATGTGCCTACAGTGACTTTCTATTTATTGATAATTTCATTGCAAAATATTACTGAAAAATAAACAAACAGAAAAGGAAGCATCCTTTTGCTCGTATGGGATTGGTACGCCTTCTCATCTCTCTAGCCAATCAGTGGTCATCTTTTCTCGTTACTATGATTTTACCTGTGTTAATTGTGTGGTCTATGTTGTGAGGACATTAAATGCTACTAGAGTGTATTTAAACATTTTTTGTAATTAAATCATATCTTTTGTCATTAATAACTATGTCTATGAGTGCGTGAGAATTTTGAAAAAAATTAAGATTAACTTCGGTGAAAATTAGGATATAAGATAAGCGAAAGTATTGTCAAGACCGAGATTGAGACCAGACGTGCCGAGACAGAGACCAAGACCAAGACCAGACGTGCCGAGACCGATGTCTCGAGACTCCATCTTTGCTCTGCATTTGCAGGTACAGGATTGGTTGCATTTGAGGATGCAAAAATTCTCTGTATGTGTTTATTGTATGTGTTTATTATGCTATTACTATTAGTTTTAGATACAACTGTCTTGTATTCCTGAATAACAACAGTACTGTTTTATAAAAGCTTTTTACATAATTGAGTTCTTAGATGGGATTATTGTTTTAAACTTACCATTTTTTTAATCAAGGGCCTGGACTTGATAAACAATCGCTCTGAAGGAGGCTACTTTTCTTTTTCTAAATGCTTACATAGGATGGCATTCTTGAAAGATTGAACTATCTTGTAAACTAAAAATAAAATAAATTAAGATTTCTATTCTGAACAAAGGCAGTGTGTATTCTTAATAAATATTGTTTCTCAGAAGGAAGCTGTTATCCTATTCTAGTGTCGTGACTGTGTTTTTTTGTTTCTCTTAAAAGGTTTATTGGGTTGCTTTAATTCATTTCACTCGGGCCTAGAACACTAATATATATAATTCACCTAACCCACCAGGATACATGCCAATCCTCTTTCTACCCTTATGAGGCACGAATGTGACAGCACAAATCAGGATAAGGGCTCACTGTTTTAAATCCTTGAAGAATGAGAAGCCGCAGTTTAATAGTAGGGTGTAAAGTTCAGAGTTCAGAGTCCTGTATACCAAGCCTTTGGGCTGACAAGGAGTACTCGTTCCAGTCAAACAGAACTGGAACAGCGCCTTGATGCAGTCTCCGACGGCCTCCTGGTGTTGGTTCAATTAGGCGTTTCTTAACAAAACACCGACTACAAACTTTGGTGTGTTCAGTGACTGAATTTTTCTCGTCTCTTCATGTACAGGAAATGCATGAAAACTGACTGATGAATTATACCGTGCTGAAGCGGAGCACAGGTGGACACAGCAGTGATCATTGCCATTTCCTTCTCGTCGCTGATACTTTAAAAGGTTTTCACAGCACAACTCGTCCTCTTTCTCTCAGCAAGTGATAAATCTTTCTAAATCATTCAATACAACACCGGACAAAATGTAAATAACAGGATTTCGAATACGCCACTCACTTGCCCGAAGCTGAAACGTGACGTCATTAGATGCAAGTAGGCTATCGAAACGTGAGTTTTTTGATCGTGAAATAAAAACCCCAGAATGAAGGGTGGTAATGTATAGAGAAGGTCAGACAGCTAATGAACAGCTTAGGAGAATTTTTTCCGCAGGCTTTTTGATTAAATATACCTACTGTACATACATACATACATACACAAATACACCCGGTTATTTCAACGCAACGCAAGATTTTTATTTTATTTTTATTTTATTTTTTTTAATAGGCAGGAATACCAATAATAATTTGTAATGAAGTATAACTACCATAGCTATAAAAAGGTTATACTAATATAGTGTTTTTCCAAAAATACATTATCTTATAATACTAATTTATTTATTTGGCTGACGCTTTTATCCAAAGCGACTTACAGGGGTACGATGAATTATTTTTACATACAAATTCTGGTACCCATTTATACAGCTGGGTTTTTGCTGGAGCAATCTGGGTGAAGTACTTTGCTCAAGGGTACAGCAGCAGTGTCCCACCCGGGATATAACAGCCTCAACATTTGTGTAACTTTACATTGGAAATGAAGGGGCTAAATATTCCAAGAGCTGTATCTTAAATAATAATAAAAGAAAATGCTACATTATGATTTTAATAAGAACATTTAAGGTACAGAAAAGTATGATATGGAAATCCTGTTACCTTGCATAAACTAACAACTACAACATTAAGGATTTGTATCTAACTTTTCCTTGACACCTTTAATTCCGTTATGTTCTTTCATCAGAAAAAAAGTAACATTAAAATCTACAAGTCGAGTGTAATTGTCCTGATGTAAAATTGCAGTTAGAGTAACTTTACATAAACTATATGACAAACATTTACAGATTAAATGAGGTATTGCATAGATTAATAAAAAAAAACAGCAAATTGATAGAAGGTTTACATTATAATTAATAAGATTTGGAAAGATGGGAACAATTTAGTGTCTTAACACTATAGGAAGGAAATACACTAGTGGTCCCATTGGTCATCTTTAAAATCCTCCTCCTCATCATCTTAGGCTGTGTTTGACATACCACTTCACCTTGGGGGACCTTGTCTGCGCAGCTTGATATTAAGTGACATAACTTTAAACTTTTCCATCTGTATAACTAGAGATTTTATGTAAGGGAATAGAGAGAGAAATGTAATCATGTATCACTTTAAATTATAGTAGATTTTAATAGAAGTGTAATAGTAAGATACATAGGAAATGGAACATTATTATTTAGTTATTTGGCAGATGCCTTTATCCAAGGCAACTTGCAGGGTTTTTCAAACACAAATACAATATACTATATAGTCACACACAACATTACACAGTGTAACAACAAATTCACTCACATTATGAAGTTATAATTAATTTCTTTAGACAAAAATATTAAGTACAGTATATGGAAAATTGAATATATGTACAGTATTTCAAAACTGATTATTAAATTGCGAAATAGTGACTTTTCACCAAGAAAGCAACAATAACAACATTATGCTTGGAGGAAGAGTTCATCAAAAGTTCATCATGCCTAGTGTTAAACAAGGTGGCAGTTGTATGTTGTTATGGGCTTGCTTTTCTTCCTCAGGCGCTGGCGACCTTTGTATTGTAGAAGGATCAATGAATGCTGCAACACAATGGCCCCGAGGTACAGCCTCCTGAATGCTTTTCTAGTATATGGCCTGAGCTAATCAACAACCAAACAATTAACTCTGGTGACATTACACACGTTTGGCAGGGACGGGTTTTAACCCAGTCTCTGCCAAATGCAGTCAAAAAACAAACACCATTCACATACATTATTAAATTAATACACATTACAGTATTTACAAAAACAGTACATTTTATATTTACAGTAGCTGGGCTTCATCTCTGCCACAGTGTGTTATTTTGGTTTTATTATAAAGCTGAATCTATGCTTTTAATTTATATATTTCAATAGAACAATTATAGAAATCACTTTCTTTGCGGTTTTTCTTTTACACTCGGGGAGTCAACATTTAGCTGACATGTTAAATCTGGGAATCTAACAAATAAATCCATGAAAAAATACATTAAACTTAAATCTGATTTTTTACACTTGGCCCGTCAACATTTAGCAGAATCCAGAATAAATCTTTGAGGTTAGCAATTAAATCTGAAAAAAATAAATCTGGGAAAATAAATCTGGGTTTTGCATGCGAAATCTGAAGCCAACATGCAAACGATCCCCACCCATCTGTCCAGTTAAATCTGATTTAGCTTGCAAAATATTTATTTTGACAAAACCCAGATTTACTTTCCAAGACTTAATTATATCTTAAAGTACACATTTCAAAACAATGTTTTTGTATATATATAAAAAAGTATGCTAATCTGGGGGGATTTTTGGTTTTGTTTAGGCATTATTTCACAGCTCGATATTTTCAGTAAAATAACATATTTGTGAGGCATAACACACTGCTAACCGTTAGAAGATAAATATGCAAAAATTAAATAAAAAAAACGAGACTACTGACTGTACATACCTGTAGCTGAAACCCTAGATAAGATGGCGTCTCTTAAACGCACATCAAAATGACGGCATGTCCTATCTAATCCTTCTGTATCTATGGGTTAAACATTACAGCGCTTGGCAATTGTTCTTGAACTGACGCTTTGCTAATAAAGTTATTGAACTCGAACACTGGCGATGATTACAGAAGGATTTTATTGGTTGGGCCAGTGGTGTGGGCTATCTGGGTATTTAACCCCAGGTTAAATTCTGCAAAATTGTAGTGCAGTATGCGATCGCATTTTTCTTTGGAGACTAAATTGCAATTCTGGATTACAGAAAATAATAAAATAAAAAAAAAATAATAAAATAATTATATCTAGAACATACACCATATAGGATGTCTTATTCTAACCTGGAAGTGGACGTACCTGAGGTAAGAACTACTGTGTTGCAGCAAAATAAAACGTACTGTCTCGATGTGCAATGTAAAACAACGTTTCCACGTTCCTGCTTGAGCAAGGATTGTTCGAGCAAGCTGTGAACACGTCAATAATGTTATCCTTCTTGATGTAGGAAAGTATTTTTTTTTATTTACAGACGTCTAGTTTGTTTTAAACTATTTTTTTTGGTGACGGTCACTATAGCATCCCAATGCCTTTGCAAATGGCGTACAGTAGATTATGAATATTACGATTTAAGGAAGTACGATAAATAATACTAATTGCGGTTTTTTTTTATTTATGTAAATCGCCATTACCGGTAATATTTATATAATAATATACTAAGAAAAGATAGCGTTCTCTATTTACTTACGAGAGATTGTAGTGTTCTGGAAAATCGGGTAAGTTTACTTTATGAATGAAGTGTTTCAAATGCATTAAACATTGCATTGTAGCGTGTGTCTAAGTTTTTGACAATGCTTTCTTTTATTAAAACAGTTGTCTAATTGTTATTGCAGTAATTATTTCCCCAAACCAGTACTCTACTTTTTTGAACGGTTATTGTAAACACGTTCACATGGGTAGACTTCTAGAGTAGTAATACTGTATACCAAGAGTTGTGGGTAAGTCAATATTTTTTTTTACACTGGGGTAAATGCCTGGGTAGAGTACGTAGACACGGAACATTGTTAAGTACTGTTATACAATATACTTAGTCATAGACAAAACTATTGGCACCCTACACGTAATAAGAGATATTCATGTAAATATGTTAAATACAAGCATTTATTGAACATTAGCCACTAATTAATATGACAAAGACCAAAACACAATTTCTGGTATTTTAACAAAGTAATCATTCTAAAAACATTTACAAGGCACTTAAGCAATTTCAAATATTTGTTCATGACAAGAGTATTCGCACCTTCCTTAAAAGTCTGTACAATTTTATAGAACTAATTTAAAAATCTAATCATTGATTGAAAACCATTATACAGTAACAAAGCTGCATTATAAAGACAATAGCCAGAAAAAGAGGTAATGATTTCCAACATCTGTTGAAGAAAAATGTTTTGCCAGCAAAGCAGATGACAGTCAAGACAAAGGAGTTGGATGAGAAAAGCACTCCCAGCAAACTGCAACAAAGGAAATAGCAGAACAGTATCAAAGAAATACAGAATGCCAAAACCCACGATCAGAGCAATAATCAAGACGTATCACAAAATAAATTCAACTGAAACGCTTGAAAGAAGTGGACGGCTAAAGAATATTTTGGAATCAGCAGGTTGGAGAATCGGCACCTGAACACGGACGAGTTGTTTGCACTACACCTCCCTGCAAACAATTTTAAAGAATATTTATAAAACAAACATCTACAATTTGCCAAGAAATATAAACAAATGAAGCTTTTTTTAATTTTTTGGTCCAATGAGACTAAAATAGAACTTATCCCCAACAAGGGAGCCCAGTATGTTTGGGGAAAATAAAAGAAAAGCCTTCAATGAAGAAAACCTTGTACCTACAGGAAAACCTGGAGGCAGTTTGATCATGATATTGGGGGTGTTTTAGCAGTTCAGGGACTGGAGCCATTCATGTGATTGAAGATGGAATGAATGCAGCCATGTATCAAAACATTCTACAAAGTACAATGATACCTCATTCTCGTAGGATGACTGGCAGACAGTTATTTATCCAACACTACATTGACCCAAAGCATAACTGGAAATTTTAATTAAAAAAAAAAAAAAAAATGCTTTGGACTGATCTGAAAAAAGCTGCAGCCAAGTATTGTGTATCCAATCTGTATGACTTGAAGGAAATGTGCAAGACAGAATGGGCCCACATTTCAACAACAAGATTTAACATACTGGTTACATCAGACACTAGACAGGGACTTTTTGTTTACAAATTATGTATAAGGTCCATGCTGCAAACTACATAAAATGGTCATTTTACATTATGGAACGACTGTAATGCTGTGTCTTTTGAATGATTAAGGAAACTCCTTGCTGAGAGAAGAGTTGCAGTTCTGACAGCATTCACAATGGGAGCCGAGCAAAGTGCTGATTCGGAGCACAAGCATTCAGACTTGAACACCTCAGGTAGGTCTTTTCAGTGCAAATACTTTATAACTAACGACCCTGGTATTATTGATGTGTGCTTAGTTATTATATCTAAAGCATTCAATATTAAAGGTGTCGGGCCTTGTCAGTCTCTGAGAATATTGACAGATGCACACTCACTTTAATAATCATATTCTGCTCTGTTTGGGGTGTATTTACAAAACCAAGATAAAGCATGATGTAATTATTTACCCTGCGTGCCGTATGCTCACAAACGACACGTGACCGCAGTAATAGAGTAACACAGCATCGATGGGAATACAAGCTTTTTGCTATATAGTTACATTTATTTGTATTCATATTTTGTTAATTTCTGTTTTTATTATTAAAATGCCTCCTCCAATCATCAGAGGGTGAAATGCGATTATTGTAAAACAGAAATGAGACGAGCTCACCTTGCTTATCACACAAATGTTAAGCAAACTCTCCCAACTTTTTTCCTATACAAAACAGCATTAAGAGACTTGGGGCCATTTAGTATTATCGGGATGGTGAGTATTTGGTAAAATGCGTTATACCTTCTATATGTTTGTTCCGCCAAATGTTCTCAATTATAAATACAGTATTTTAAATGTATAATTCCCACGTAAGCTAGTTTATTTATTTGCTGCCACAATCAATTAGACTCCTGTCTGAAATCTATTCTCAGGTGTCATTTACACAGCACATTGACAGTAACTCCCAAATAAAGAAATAAATAGAAAGAAAGAAAAGATATGACATGCTGTGGCAGGGCGGAAACACTGCTGGTGTTTTTGCGCCCTACGTGCAAGACTTTGCATTTATTTACATACAATTTAATCTGCCAAATGTCAGCCCAAGCTTCAATCTTGTCTAAATCTTTGGAGTTGCTGATTGGGAGTTGGCTACCCCTCCCAGTTTTGTGTCGTCTGCAAATTTGCATAGCGTATTGATTATATCTTGGTCCAGATCATTTATATAGATTAGTAATAACAATGATCCCAATACTGATCCCTGTGGTACCCCACTTGTTATGTTACTCCAGTTTGATAACTATCTGCTTTCTATTTTGTAACCAGTTGTGAATCCATGCTGCTTCTTTACTGTTTATTCCTACTGATTTTAGGTATAGTCTTTTGTGCTGTACTTTATCAAATGCTTTTTTAAAATCTAAGTAGATGATGTCATACGCACTAGCCTTGTCTACTCTAGTAGTCACCTCTTGAAAGAAATCCAGTAAATTAGTTAAACAAGATCTACCCTTCCTAAAGCCATGTTCGCTGTCTCCTATGATGTTGTTACTATATAAATATTCCTCCATTTTGATATTCTTCTATAAGATTGATGTTAAACATTGGTCTGTAGTTTCCAGGGTCAAATTTATCTCCCTTTTTAAATATAGGAACAGTGTTGGATCCTCAAGGCCAGGGCAAGCTAAGACGAATGCTGGGAGTCTTTTCCTCTAGGTCAAGGTTAGCGACAACACAAAGACAAAAGAAACACACTGACATATTCAAACGTGAAGTTATATTATTAGGGGAAGGGTGTATTTGGACAGTTTTCATGAAATTGATGCAGTGAGTTTTAATGTGTTAAAAGATCACCATAATCCCCAAAAGACCCCCTTAATTGTTAAATACGGTGAATGAGGAAATCAAAGACAGTGAAGAGTAACAATTAGTAACAAATTAATTTTGTTGAAAGGAAAGATCGGTAGGATTAATGACTTGATCTCTTAACAGAATTTAGTACCATTTAAAATGATTGAAAACATCATGCATCTAAAAAGCTTCGCTGTATGTTATAAAAGTGTTTTGTTTTTTATGGCCTAGGTATCTGTGTTGCAGATGTTCTAGCATTTTTCTTTCTTAATTACATCTGGATCTTTTAAGATATTTATTTTAAGTAAGTGCATTACATTAATATGGTTATAGCATGTCTGGTAATTTAAGTGCTGTTTTTTTTTTTTTTTTTAGCAGTGGTTAAAGCGCAGCATCCTGCAGTCATTTAAAGTTCTTTATTTTTAAACAATTTTTCCTGGGCAGTGAGCAGTTTACTGTTTTATTCTAGGTCACAAGATGTAGTGTTACTCACCTCTTAAGTCACTTAGCCTGCATACAGTTTGTTCCAAAACCTGAGTAAGAAACCTGAAGTTCTTGAACCAAGTATTTTTCCAGCTCTAGCTTGAAAAAATAACATTGGCTGGCCTTTTTTGTACCAATAAATGTTAGCTATGTAACTGCTTACCCAATGTTAGAAATATTGAGTTGTACACTACACCACTTTGAAGGTGGGTGAGCCAAGACATGTCCAAGTGAATGGTTGACTCTTTCCCTAAGGAGGGGGACAGCAGACAAGGCTTTTTCACCACCCTATAGATCTAAAAATCTTGATAATCTAGATATTATTCATTCATCACTTTCGATTAGTAGGATAAGACCAATTCATCTTTCAATTCTAAGCCTCAGAAATTATGTTGGGGAATATATTGGGCAAAAGTGCTGAGAGTGTGTGTGTGTGTGTGTGTATATTAAACATAGTATACATTGTTGTTTCCTCTACAGTACAATGAACTATGTAAGTGAGCATGCTGTATTTTATCACTGCATTACGCATCGATGTATTTCTTTTTGTAGCTGTGCCTTCTCCAGCAAAGCAGAAAGCCAAAATGGATGACATTGTAGTGGTGGCTCCAGGAACACAGTCTTTGAGGAACATATACAACGACCCTGATGTTATTAAACTGCAGGAAATCCCAACATTTCAGCCTCTTCTGAAAGGTAATAGAAATGGCTTTATTTTTATTGGTTACAAAACCAAAAAGGATGATGTTTGGTCTGTGGTAAAATTTAAGCTAGTGCAAGTTCAAATGTAGCCTTTGCATTTGTACTTCCTTCAAAATATTTATGCAGTTGATAGTAGACACCCTTACACCCTTCCCAGTAAATTATTAATTTGATACTTCTCTTCAATTCTTCGGTACATTCTACTTGAAAACACTGAATCGGGGACCACAGCCGTACCATTTTCTTACTAGGGGGGAGGGACGGGGGGAGTTTTACTCTGAAAACATAACATAAAACTACAATAATACATCTTTTTTTAAATGCCCTCTGTAGCTTTTAAGAGTGTAACAGTTCATGTTTAATGCATTTTCGTTAAGAGTGGTGCATTTTATACAAACACATTCTAAGCTGTTGTCATATGTTGATGTCAATTAATAGGTGAATTTAAACTCCTATATTGAAGATCACAGTTGGATATTAAGTGGAGATAGACTTAGGGCAGAGTGGTTAGGGAAATTAATAGATTACCTAGTCATGGTGGTGAGGCAGAATTACTTGGATTCTTTAAGACCCAATTTCACAAAGTTTAGATCAATCAGCTACTTACTAGGAACCAGATGAGCTAAGATGGGCAAAATGTCCTTCTCTCATTTGTAAATGTTCCAACAAAATATGGTACACCAGATGTGCACCAATGCACAGACAGTGGAGCGTAATTTTTTTCAAATCCTGATCTTAATCAAAAACATACAAATAACCTTAATATTTCAAATTGACTGACGAGACAGTTCAGTATGCTGTAGCTTAATGCTTTATCGTCCAGATCAGTGAAAAATAAAAACAGTAATAATAAATATTGTTACTTCTGCTGCGTTGGAATCAAAGGGGATGGGACTATTTACTAAAACTGTATTTTGTTTAATTTATTTTGTAAACAATGTTGTTGTTGTTGTTGTTGATAAGTCTAGCACACACACACAAACGTAAGTTTAAGTGCCACTTCTATCAATTCTGATTGGCTAGCTATGGAAAAGGCGGATCTTCTATTGGTTACAAAGAAACCCATAAATGGCTGCCAAGAGAGTCTCTGGCAAGGCACAGACTAATCTTTTAAACTTAAGGAAATATTTAAATTTTTTGTAAATTAGCAAATAAGTTGTATTGCTTACATGAACCTGACATGTAAATGCATCAATCTAGTAAAGTAAAAAAAAAAGTCACTAAGGTATTGGTCTAAGAAAAAATCATGTTTTTCTTTCGATTTAGTGTTAGTAATCTAGTTTGCCATTGACCATATTGACATATTTTTTAGATTTTTAGTACTTTGGAATAAATAAATGCACAATCAATCAATTGTGAAACTATTAAAACATGAAGATTGACAAATATAATTATATAAATGAAATGCTTATATATTATTTCTTAGCAGACACCCTTATCCGGGGCATCTTACAATTGTTACAGAATATCACATTACAGAATATCACATTACAGAGTATCACATTTCAGAGTATCACATTTCAGATAAGAGCAGTTGTAAAGTACAATAAAATCAGTAGCAAAATGTCAAATTCAAATAAGAGCAAAAAATAGAGAATACAGTAAATAATTACATGTAAGAGCAGGTTCGACGAAGAGCAGTGAACTTATATTAAGTAAAGTCAAGTCCAGTATGCAGTCTTTTCATTTTCATTTAAAATTAGGAGGCTAGAAATCCCAAGTAGAAGGCAGGGGGATATGGGGGTCTCCCCCAGCACGGGTGCAAGTGGCAACGCCCCCCACCAAAAACAAATCTCAAGGTTTTACCAGGGTCTAAATCTTGCATATCCTGGCCCTAACATTACATTACATACTTTCCCATGTTGGTATTTCTCATTAACTACCTGTCTGAGAATGCGCAAGTGCATAAATAAATAAATAAATACATTTTTAAAAATGCGCTTGCGAGAACTGCTATCTCAAACACTGTTTATTTCACAGTTTTCAGAAGTTTGTTTCTGTTGCATTTTCTGTAAACATTAAATCGATTTCTACAGTGTTGTATTTTTTTAATTTATATATTTTTTATTCTGTAAACTGTTGCTTGATTAAAATAAATACAAATAACAATAAATAATGTATTGGCATGTACTTGAACAATGTAGCTTGAAAGTAAAAGTACATAAATATCAAGTTGTAGGTATATGAAAAGGAAAAGAGTAATGTTGAAACGGAAAATCACTTTTGTGTACAAATTACATATACAAATGGTTTATTAACGCAGATTGTATACACTCTATTTAAGACTTTCAACGTAAAACTGTTGTAGCTCAATTTTGCCACAAGAGGCACTCATTAATGAGCCAACTATACAGCTAGGAGTAAAAAGTTTCAAAGTGTAAGATCAGATTCATTTATTAGATTGGTTCTTCCCAGTGTCCATTGTATTTGGGTGTAATTCATTTCAGTCTGGGGCTGGAATGAATCTCAAATCAAATTAAAACTACAGAGTTTTGTTTCGGAGGCTGTCTTTAATCGGAATCTGAATTCACTATTATCTGATGCACGTATGCATTTATTATTGTGTTTTTATTTATTTATTTATTTTTCTAATGTTGTATTTGTTTGCTTTGTGCTGCTGTGATGTTTGCCTCTTGACCATATTGTCATTGTAAATGAGAATTTGTTCTCAACCTTCTTATCTGGTAAAATAAAGGTTAAATGGAAAAAGAGTAGCAGAGTTAACCCATTCATTAATGCCTTTTATACTGTGTGTATCTCTGTTTTTGATGTGCAGTAGACAGTGCCACACCAGCGCGTCTATACCAAAGCGGCAGTTACCTTTCCTGGGTTAAAAAAAAGTACTTTTATTGCATTACATTTAGCACGAAAATTAACGTCATACAGTTGCAAACTATATTACACTGAAGAGATGTTTTTTTTGACTCCCAGTTTCAAACCTTTTTTTATAATTTTGACATTGCTAGTTGACATCCAAGCAAGCTGCAATAATTAGTAATCTAGGAATTATTTCATTCCCTGAACTATCCAAGTCCATGTACATGCATTTGATGTAAACTATCAATTCATGATCCATATGCTTTTGATTTCCATATCTGTTATAGAGCGGAAATGTATTAGTCAGACAAAAAGCATGTGTAAGTGAGTTGTGCAAAGGCTCTAGCATCCTCCTAGCACTGAACATCAGTCCCTAAGAGATGTATTATTGTTGCAATCATCTGCAAGTCCCTTTTAGTCCATGTGATATCACTAGCAAATAATTCTGTAAAGATCTCTTTTGGGTAATAGACTGATATAAAAGCAGTATCACACTGTTGATTTTCAAACTTTTTGTAAGGTTGACAAATAAATACAGTGATGAATCTGCTTTGTCCTTGTGTTCCCTCCAGGGGTCTTGAGTGGACAGACCTCTCCCAGTAGTAGCAAACTGGAGAAACTGGACTCCCAGCAGGTTCTGCAACTATGCATGCGCTACCAGGATCACCTCCACCAGTGCGCCGAGGCTGTTGCCTTTGATCAGAATGCTCTGGTGAAGAGAATCAAAGAGGTACATGTGTGAGAAAGAGGGAGAGAGAAACTTGACTTGCCTCATGGCACAGATTATATTAATCTAATTTACAAATATTAGAAAGGGATTAAGGATTGTGTCTTCATTGAATATGTGATTTGTTAACAAATCACAGTAAGATATCATTTTGTAACAGGAGATCTTTAAAGAAACTAGATGCATTGAATGCATTTACCAATATACAGCTATGGCCAGGAAGTTTAGCATTACCTAGAATTTTAGGATTTAAAAAAACTATATGAACATAATTTAGATCTTTTATTTAATACTATACCATTACATATATTACATCATCAGTATATATTTCCGACACGTTATCGTGTTTGTCGGTTTCCTTGCAAGTCGGTTTATTCACTGTGTTTTATATATAAATTAACTGTCAGATTGATCGCTTATTGATAGTTGCTTAGGTAGATGATTTTGTATGTACTAGAACAGAGATTTTCTTTCATCAAATAGAAAAAAGGTCAAATACATGAATACTGTACTGTATTTACGTATTTCCTGGCAGACTGATTTGGAACTGTGATTAAACATCATTTGAACGATAACATTCAAAGTCATTTACCAGATATTAAGGACCTTGTATTGACCAATCAGGTTAAAGGACATTTCCGATCCATTTTCTAATTAAGTGATGGTGCCCGTCAATGAGGGTTGTACTGCGACTGATGGTATGTGTTACGAGACGAAGGCGAGGCCAACTACCACACGGTAGAGCCTTCATCAAGAAGGCACTATCACTATTAGAAAACTATTTTTCTCATTTATTTTCTTAAAAAAAAAAAAAAACCTCTAAAACCTACATTTACCTTGTAATTATTTGCCGGGTACTCTTCCACTGAGAAAAGCGTTAGGAAAATAGTTCATAAGGCCAGGGTGACACACATAATACTTGCCAGAGCTGCTTAAAGTGTCTAAATGGAGCAATATTACTGAATTATCGGTCTCGGTTTGATGTTGTTGAAAGATGCTGTCTGAGCTCCAGTCGAGCTGACTGGCTGTGATTGGCTGACTCGGCAGTTGTTGGTACGGGATTGGTTGCTTTCGTAGGTACAATGTATTGGTTGGCTGGTTTTGGTGGCTAATAAAATACATTTGGACCAATTGTGTCTTGTGTATTTGCTGTCCAATAGATGTGACCTAAGCTTAAACAAAATGAAAAAGCCAGTACTGCACAGATTGATTTTAAATTTGATTCACAGGTGATGCGGTGACGTATTAATGCCCGCTATATCAGGAAGCTGATGATACTGAATTAGTTTTAAGACGTATAAATCGATTGATTACAGTGATTATTTATTGATGTCATCATCAAACTAAAGTCTATTGATGTAGATGTTTTTTTTTTTTTTTCAAGCATGTTGTTTTTTTCACCACATTTGCTAGATGGACCTTTCGGTGGAGGCTCTCTTCTGCATCATGCAGGAACGGCAGAAGCGCTACGCCAAGTACGCTGAGCAGATTCAGAAGGTAAATGAGATGTCTGTCATCTTGCGGCGGATCCAGATGGGCATCGATCAGACAGTGCCCCTGATGGAGAAGCTCAACATCCTGCTGCCAGAGAGCGAGCGCCTGGAACCCTTCAGCATGAAACCAGAAAGGGAGCCCAAGTAGAGCCCGCCAGGGGCGCCAAACACCGAAACACCATCCTGTACAGTCAAAATCCTTTACATTCAAAAAGCATTCATTCAAGACAACTTTTTTGTTTCTGTATTCAAACTGGAGTTTAAATGTATGCTGAAAAGATTATTTGATATTTTTAAATGCTAATACTGTACCTGTACATTATTCCCTATGGTAGTCAGTGGCCATGTTGCATGTCTTCTACCTTAAACGTGAATATAAGTGAAATGACGAGGTGTAATGGGGCGAATGGGAGGCAGCTTTGCAACCCATTCTTTACTATTAAAGGTTGCATTGAAATTAGGGAGCACTGTAAACTGTAATGTGAAATGAATGCAAAAGGACTATTGCTTACTTAAAAAGAATCTTCTTTGAATCTAAATGGATTGCTTCTTGAACAAACTGACAAGTAATTTGCAAGGAAAAGAATGCCTTTTGAATGCAAAAATAGGATTCACTTCTGGTGCAGATGTTGGTCAAATCTGTATACTATGTGTATGTATGTATGTGTAAATTATGTATGTATGTGTGTGTACATTTTCCACAACATTAAATCACCATTTTGTGATGGCCTCTTCAGTGTTGTTGAAAGCAAATTTAAATATTTTATGTTGTGTATGCTTTTTAAAAAGTAGAAGACAAACTGCATTTTGAAACTGTTATAAGACAGGAAAAGGTACTGATAGCTTACTAATGAGTTGTAATTTTTATGTTGATGATGGTGATGATAATAATAATAATTATTATTATTATTATTATTATTATTATTATCATTATCAGAGGCCATTGTGGGTCAGAGTAAATATACAAGTGCTTGAGGGTATCCATAACTTTGGCATTGTGACCTTTTTTTTGCATGAGATTTGGCCTCTAATGAGCTGGGCTAATGAAGGCTACAGCACTGTTTGCCCATATTTGATTAAACACTCTGTAAAGTAAAGGTATGTAAATGTGATGTTTACAATAATGGTACTTTGCCCCTTTTTAAATTTTAAACTCCAAGCCTTTGTTTTTTTCTCACCACCAGTTAGACTCGGAGACAAAACAGTTTACTGTATTTTAATACACAGTGATGTCTGCAATTATTGTACTTTTAATTACTTTATTACTTCTTGCACCAACTTTAAAATCTGAATCAAATAGTTTTTATTTTTATTTAATTTTTTTAAATATGCACTCTCTTTGTTGTTAAGGTCCATCACAACCATGCTGTACCCCACTTACAGAAATTGTATTCAGTAAAAAGACCAGGGTGCTCTAATCCGGTCTTGCTGTAGCGGAAGATTGAGAGTTCAAGATTTTAACTAACATCAAAGGAAACTGATAAACATGACCCCCTTGAATATGAATAGGGCCATGTATGAATAGGCACAATATATCTCCCCTCTGCTATTCTACCCAATACTTTACCACTATCCTGGAAACAGACCAGCTCCAGGACGACAGGAAGTAGTACTGCACACACAGCACATAAAGCCAATAAAAGCACATCATATCATGAATTCCATGAGCGTATGCTCATAAGGGGTGAAATATCCTCGTCTTACATGAATTTAGAGAGGATGTCGATGGTAATGGGAAGCCGTTGTGATGCGCTTGGAGGTTTATTTCTCTCAATGCCAATGAAGAACCAATTTGACTGCTGGTTGGGACTGAAGGGATGGGCACTGAAAACCATTCAGACGAATGCTCTTTGAAACAGATGGATTTGTCTTTAAAAGAGTTGCGACGATGTTCATGGCAGTAATGCCAGAAATGTTTGAACCAAGAAGTACCTAACAGCCCACCAAGGCCCGCTGAAGAAGCGTCTGTGAATAAATCAATACAGTCGTCCGCCGACTATCCGACTGAGGTGAGACCACAGTAAGGACGGATATGTAAAATGTTGGATAAATGAATCATGTTTTAAATACCATTATACACAGCTGTAACAATTACTATATTCACACAATTATTGTTTTGAGATTCAGATTTTATTAGGGATCTCCCCCTAAATCCCTGGTTTAGAAAGATACAGGGTATTAATGCTTGTGACAGGGTAGCCGTCTGCCATGTGGGTGCATACATTCGCTGCTGAGTGACAGGCAGGAGATCGAGACAGAGGTTGAAGTTGATACGCCCCGCAGACGAACAGGATTTATTCACATATCAACACAGTGAACGGTTCACATGACACTACCAACAATGGTAGCGCATGGCTGTGGGTGGTTTCGACTTGCTTACTCACTCTTCAGTATCCAACCCTGTTTCTCTCTCGCTTGCTCACTCACTCAAGCAAACTTCAGCTTCTTTAGCCCAGTTGGCTTTGCTTTTGCAGCAGCCTTGAGGTGAATAAAGTGAACCTTTTTATATCTGACGCCCCGCTGGCACACACCTATCTGCTGATTAGATTCCACACCTGATAATCACACACAGCAGGCAGGCTCTCCCAGGAGCATCAGGTACTTCATTAAATAATTACAATATACATTTAATACAAAATAACCCTCTTCATGTGCAGGGCTCCTGCCCTCCCATAGTGCTGTATACACTTACATTAGTGTTGTGTAATTTACACAGCAGCTAAATGCAAAGGTTTATGATTTCAATTGTAAGCACAACTCGCTTTCGCTTTCCTGTAGCCATTTTGCATTAGAGATGTACATGTGGGTGACGTTGCTGAAGAGCTTGATAATAAACGGTTAGGCCGGATATGTGACGGACAGATACATGACGGATTACTGTATCTATTGAAGATGTGTCTAAGGAGATGTTGTTTAAGTTTCTTAGAGGAAATCCACATCTTCAAGTCTGCTCGGGCTGAGCTTGGTATATTAATTTGATGACATTTTTCAATTAAGTTATAGAGGTCCAGCAAACTATCCTTGCAGCATTATCCTAATGGCAACATTTAAATGCCAGAGTACCGCTAGGAGTTCTCTTTTGGTGCATACTTCCTTATTTTGAATTTAGGTAAGAAAGAGAAGATTATCCTGTTTTGAGGTAACCGGGCTTCCATGGCAACTGAACCCAGAATTATACCCAGAAAATCTAAACATGTAGTAGGTCACAACTTTTTCTCTTCAGACAGAGAAACACCCAAGGAGCTGAACAATGATTTTAAGGTGCAGGAGGAGTAGCTGGGAAATCGAGATGTAAAAAATCATCCAGAAGGACAAAGATTCATTTATGATTATTTATAAGACTCCAGCATACAAGGTACCAGATTTTGAAATAATTTTATTTGCTATTTGTACCCCTGAAATTGCTATAAAATATTATTAGAAAGAAAATTAAACATAAATCAATTAAGAAATTTCTCAAAAACAAAGAATTTTAGGAAAAAATATTGTAGCAAAAGTTTTGCTTTTGTGCATGAGGAAAAAAAAGTTACAATAAATAGATGTCTACAATTATTTATTTCAGTATTTGTTTTTTTTGCAAAACTCAAAAATTGCTAATTAAAAATTATTCATACCTTTTGATGCTATGATAACATTGTGTATAAGGTGCTAGAAATTTAAATATGATAATGCAGAACTTCATTCTAGAAGTCTAGAAAATCCTGGATTGTAGGTGAACATTCTTAGAGAGTATAAAAGGGTTATTAGGCATAGGATGATTGCTGTCATTACCAATAAGTCAATATGGGAAAAAGTAAAGAGCCATCTGAAGACCTTAGGCAGAAAATTATTTGTCATGAAGCTGGAGAAGGATACAAAAAGGATTTCCAAGCATGTGAGTATCCCAATTTCAAATATTGTTTCTATTATCAAGAAGTACAAGACTCATGGTTCTGTGACGACCAACGCAAGTGTATTTTACACAGAGAATTGTGAGGGTCTGTAACCAACTCCCCAGTAATGTTGTTGAAGCTGACACCCTGGGATCATTCAAGAAGCTGCTTGATGAGATTCTGGGATCAATAAGCTACTAACAACCAAATGAGCAAGATGGACTGAATGGCCTCCTCGCGTTTGTAAACTTTCTTATGTTCTTATGTCACAACGCTCCCTTGGTCTGGAAGAAAGAAAGTTCTTTCACCAAGAACAAGAAAAAGAAATGTGAGGAAGGTTAATAACAATCCAAGATTGACTGCCAAAGATATTCAAAGTGAATTGGCTGCAAGTGGGACTGGGGTTTCCATTTCAACCATAGATCGAGTATTGCATGGTGAAGTTCTTAATGGTCGCAGGCCAAGGAAAAAGCCACACTTACGAAAATGTCACAAGGACAATCGATATGAGTTCTGGTCAAAGGTTTTGTGGAGTGATGAAACAAAAATCAAGCTATTTTGTCATGCTTTTAGTGATTACGTTTGGAGAAACTCTGGTGAGGCATACAAAGAAAAGAACACCATACCCACTGTCAAGCATGGAGGTGGTAATATCCTTCTATGGGGCTATTTTTCCTCTAATGGCACATGGAATTTAGTTCCAATACATGGTAAATGGATTACATAACATACCACAATATATTGGCCAATCATCTGAAACCCTCCGCTACAAAACTTTTTAACTGTTTAAAGCACAACTGGACGTTCCAACACGACAACGTGGAATGGCCTAGTCAAAGTCCCGATCTAAATCCAATTGAGAATCTTTGGTATGAGTTGAAGGCGGCTGTGCACAAGAGAAGTCCTTGGAATTTAAATGAACTGGAACAATTTTGTGTTAAAGAATGGTCAAAAATCACTAAAGAATCATGCCAAAAGCACATTGACAAATATCCTAATCGTTTAACAGAGGTTATTATTGCTAAAGGTGCCTCAACTAGCTAGTCATTTCATTTTCCTTGTCAGGATATGAATACTTTTGAATTAGCATTTTTGGAGTTTTGCAAAAAAAAAAAAAAAAATGCTGAAATAAATAATTGTAGACATCTATTTCTTGTAACTTGTTTATCCTCATCCACAAAAGCAAAACTTTTGCTACAAAAGATTTTTTTATTATTATTTGTTTATCTAGCAGACGCCTTTATCCAAGGCGACTTACAGAGACTAGGGTGTGTGAACTATGCATCAGCTGCAGAGTCACTTACAATTACGTCTCACCCGAATGACGGAGCACAAGGAGGTTAAGTGACTTGCTCAGGGTCACACAGTGAGTCAGTGGCTGAGGTGGGATTTGAACCAGGGCCCTCCCCAAGCCTGTTTCTTTAACCACTGGGACCACACAGCCTCCTCTAATTATTTGTTTGAGAAATTTCTAGAAAGCACACATTTTGACTTCAACTGTATATAACCAGGGGTTCTCATAACTGGTACGCATGCAAACCAATAAAGAAAAATGTGGACTTCCATATTATTCTTTAAGAATGTAATCTGTGTAAGCCATCAGTACATTAACAGAAAGTGTTTTTTATAAAGGAAGCGAGGGTGCTCATGCTTGCAAGATGACCTATCCCTTACCAACCTTTGGATTTTTCCCAGACAGGGTTTTCTATTCAGTCTCAGGGTCTCCGGGCTCTGTCAATGATCTCTGGGTAACCGAGGTAGAATGATGAGAATTGTGTGCTGGACTGAAAGGTGGTGATTTGCAGGGTCTGTAGTGGTGCTGAGTCATGCCTTCTGGAACACCATGAAGAGGATGAAGCTTGAAGTCAATCGGTAGCTCTGTTTGAGGATGAAGATTGCTTCTGTCTTGTTGAAGGGTTTCAAGAAGTATGCTTTCAACAACAGGAGCACAGGCAGTTTTGCACTTGGGTTTGAACACACAGTACCGGCACAAATTATGGAAACAACAAATCATTTACAGCAAGACTAGGGGTGGAGATTGTATTACCATTTTCCCTCTCAAACCCTTTACTTATTAAATATCTTGTATCCCTGAATAGATCTCCTCTTAAAAAAAATATGCGAACTATTTAGCAAGACTTCTCACAAGTTCAGTGGTAACCCAAATATGATTAATTTACTAACATTTGTTCTCGATGTTACCTAAAAAATATTTTCCTGAGTGGTGAGTGCCAAGACTTCTACAATAATGGATCATATTTGGGGTTCCACAGCACTTGTGGGAGAGACTGTTCATTAAAATCTCTTGCAGATTTTTAAAGAGGAGACCATTTTCTATTCAGGGATATAAAGATATTTAGTGAGCAAGGAGTCTAAGTGAAGTTATCCGGCAACAAACTCTCCATCTCCAGTTGTACTGCTTTCCTTGAAAAAGGAGAATATTTCAGGGTTCCATTCTACTAGTGAGATGTCTAGCTCATTAAAATATTATCTATTCAGGGATACCAGGGTATTTAGTAAGTAAGGGGTCTCAGTGAGGAAACATGGGCAATACAATCACTACCCCTAGCCTTGCTGTAAATCATTCATTTCCATAATTTGTGCCGATACTGTATATTCACGGTGTTCATTAGGAGGAATTGGCAGTTGTAGGAGGAGTAATTTAGAAATCAGCCAGACTTTGTAGTACGTCTCTCTTGGTTTCTTTTTTAATGCAAATGAAGTACTGCAGCAGGAGCGAGATGGCAAGGGAGAACTGGCAGGTAATTTATCGCGTATCCCAGGAGATTGAGCGGGAGCTTAAGCCTGAGTTTTGTCAGTAAATCCAACAAGAGGCAAAAGAGAAGAAGATTGTGTGCGCTCTATAGGGCTCCCCTTTCACCACAATCATCACTTACATTTTTCAAGGAGGAATCCATCATGGTGGGAGTCTGAAGCAAGTGCTTTCCATTACAGTAGACACAGAAAGAAATTCTAGAGATTTTGGAAGGGAAGTCACTGAATTTAAAAACTATTAAATAAGGAGGTGCTGCAGCTTCGTCCCTAGCATCACATCAAGCCTCCCATTATAATTATCAAGTGCTACTATACTATGTAGACCTGGAGCTATAGTACTTGGCGCAAAGGTAGTAATCTCTGCTGACTTAATTTACTGCTGTGGTTTTAATAGAATTTTGTGACTTGTATATTAGAAGGAATATTAAGCCAATCACATGGAAGAATGTCTATGTTATTTTGTTCTGATTGGTTATTTTAGAAATAGGATTTTCAGAACGCTAAGCTTAAATTCTCTGAACAGCAGGCCTGTCAGGGTGGGATATCAGCTCTCTGCAGCTGACCTCCTGCAGCTCATTTTGGGCCGTGGGCCTCCTGGTGTGGACTTCCTTCCCCATTCATTTCTTATGGCAGCGGATTTTCCAAACCTATTTCTTGTTATTTTAATGCAGTGGTACATCAAATGCTATGATTTACATGCAATTTGTCTGCTACTGGGCAAACAAATCTGATTTATGTAATGATCAATAAATAGAGATTATTCACTTCAAAATTGTGAGTTTGTAACAAAAAATGTAAGTTACATTAGGAAAAATGTAGACATATACTATAACATTATGGACTTAAATTAAACAGCATAAAGATCAAAGTCAGTAACTTTTAAAACAGTGAATTTTGCCACCTACAAGTGGTTATTACAGTCCACTTAGATATTCAGCTTTTTTCATATTTATACATTTGTCCGACACTGTCACAGTACCAAAAATCGTATACATCTAAAAAGGTAAATCAATTTGCTTTGATGTCTTGACTAGGTCAGACGTGCCTTTGAGCTCCCTGGTCTTCGTATGAAGCACACCTGCACTCCCCTGACTGCATGACTCACCCTGCACAATACACAGGCACTCCTTTACTAGATTTGACATTTTATTGACTTATATGTTTGGATACATATTGTCTCATGACTTTTGCATAATTACAACCTAAACATTTAACATGATTATGGGACATCTTCCTTACCTTGCCCATCTCGTGTTACCAAGAGATTTGGTTATTGAAAGCCGCTCTCGTAGAGTACAATTCTATGATTAAGTGTTGTTGCCCTCTTTATGCCCTGTAAGGTCCATTTATATCTAGGTACCCTTCCCTCCACAAAACCCCAAAAGAACAAACACAATATAGAGTACTGTTTCAGATTTTATTTCAACAAATCAACATACATCTATGCTTATTACAACAAAGTTCAGAAACATGAAACAGTTCATTTAAACCATGTACACACAACCTGCCATTCACCAAAATCAAAGCACATTATATTCAAACATTAACACATCCCTCCCATCCCTCCACAACTCCTCCTAATGTACCATCTTAAGTCCCTTGGAGTTTACTTTTTCCAGCAAATCACAAAAAGGAGAGGATATTCAGCAGAAAAGTATGGATATACCAATACCAAGTTGTTTTCCAACACTTAAAACATTTCTGTGATGTCACCCTATGATCGTTTGACTGATTAATTCTACAAATCATCTAACTAAAAGTGGCTGTGTGGCTTTGAAGAGAAGGGGAGTGCGGGGCAGATATACTGCTGATTAACAAATCCACAGTTTGTGCTACGAAGCCACAGAAAACTGTTGATTCGTCTACGAAACCACAATCAGAACCATCAACAGAAAACCAAAAAAGCATTTTATTAAACAACAATAATTTCAACAATTAGTTAATTGAAGTATTACACCTTTCAAAAGTAACACTTAGAAAAGGGCTTGCAATTTCAGTTTAACATTTCATATCGTTTGCTAAAAGTAATAATTATACATTAAGGTAATGTAAAAACATTTTTCATAATTACAAATTCTGTCAAAGCTTCTTTATTTACAGTATAACTGAACACAGTTCTGGGTTCCTAACACTGTCTTTGGTGGATAAAGCACTCTCGACAACAAAAGATGGGTTTAAACAGGACTGTACCTGTATGTTTATTTGTTCCGCAGTCTCCCTTTCCAGTGGGAACACAGCTTATTTTAACAAACAATACAAAACAAAAATAAACCCTAGCTCCTGTTTTGCAGCGCTAACTAAACGGATCCCTAACATTTCAGTCAGACTGCTAATTTGGCTTACTGACTAAATATATTTTTTCACAAATTAGAGATTTAATATACTTTGTTTTAATGTACACCATATTCTGGTCTATACACGGGTCCTTACCTTCACACAGACAGCTACTGTCTTTGAAACCTGTCCTTTTATACCTGCCTGGCTTGTTAAATTACAAACAGGTGCATTAGCTTAACTGACCGACAGTCAATCAGAGTTCTTAGATAGCTATGGCATTCTGGGAGATCTAGTTTTCCATTCCTCATTTACACAGAAGAACCACCCACATTTTTTACTGCATCCCCATTCTAGTTTTCTGGACAGATTCAGGAACAGTAATTTCATCGCTTAGTAAATCTCCATCAGTTACATGGACATTTGATTTTAACTGCTTTTTCATTTCTTTCCTGGCTTTAACCATTGTTCAAACAAGCTTACAGCCCACTTACATTTTGACTGAGTACTTCTCAAAAAAAACGATTACTGGCAATGATAGTTAGGTCTTCATCCGTTTTAGGTTTGGCAAAATGATCAATGATTTTATTCTCTGTTACTGGTTCACATTCCTTTAGGTTTTTTTGCAGACTTATTTTACGAATGCCACTCATGTTCTACATCTAAAACACAGTCCTCACTCCTATCTTCACTAACAGACACTTTTTGTCTAAGTGGGATTTCAAACTCAAACTTCAACGAACTCATGACAACATTTCAACAAATGCGAGAGACAAACATTTTAACTGTTTGAACTAAGCGCAACAAAAAGAGCAAAAAACGAATCTAAAATTACCAAATTAACAATCAATTGAATGTCATCATCAAACAGGTATCAATTAGGAAGAAATGTTTTAAGGGGCATAAACAACTCAAAGTGTTGAATCGGTAAGAAAATAATACAGTTTCTAGATTCAACACGTACTGTTGTTTATCCCTTACTTATTTGGTTTGTGGCAATTTCAGAGCAGTTAAAAAAAAAAAAAAAAAAAAGTGGATGGCTAAAAAGTCACTACCTGCTGCTGAAAAACTAAACCCAAGCACAGGAGCAGTTGACTGACCCAGTAAAAACAATGCATTATTAATGTGCTATTCCGGAGACAAAATGTAGCCCTGCTGAGTTGTTAAAACAGTAATGAACACTGTATATCGTTCATAACAAACTCATTACTAACCCTGTTGATGTGTTCCTGCAATACCAATTTCATGATCACCATTGCTTTGATGTTATTTATTCATCAGTCAACTGCCGCGGATACCAAGCATTAGCTGTCCATTACTGTAAAGACATTTTCTATTTTCAATTCTGATTCCATTATCGTTTATCACTTGGTTTTAATCACTTGTTGATATTTACAAAAGCGTTATTTTATTTTTAATAAATTAAAGTGATTTCTCAGTGTAGCATGCACACCTGACACTGTAGTATAACTTTTAAGCAATCATTAATAACAAACAATTCCAACCTTGTATATTGAACCAAGAGTCCTTTATTGCCTCAGACTATTTTAATTTAAATTTAAAATGAGTGGTTTATAAAAATTCATTCTGACATTTCAGTATGAAAGCGCCACCTACTTCAGTATGAAAAAGCTATCTACTTAAACTAATATTAACAGCCTAATGTTGTGCGGAATGCTATGAGACTACACCATTGCATCTGAATGCTCTTTGGGGTCATGTTTGGTAATAGATTAACTACATATCGTTTCTTATAACTGAATGCAAGGGAACATTTTGAAACTAGCTAATTAAAAGTATTTTAATACTCTTTTTACTGATTGGTACTGCAATTCTAAAACACACCCTTTCTCCGGTAATCATCTGCATATAGGTTACTGTATAGGAAATTAACTGATGTTTAGAAGCTCTGCTCCAGGTCCCCCTACTACCTGAAAAATATCTGCCCTCTCTCTATCCCTCCAATAAAACACACTTACTTAAAAATGAAATGGAAGTATAGTTATTTAATTTATTTATATATATATATTATATATTATATATATATATATATATATATATATATATATATATTACAAACTTCCTAAATCTAATATAAAAATGTCCCCCCCGCCGACACACATATTAATGTTCAAACTTAACTTTATATTTTAACAGTTTATATTTTAACAGTTGTTAATGTAAATCGCTTTTCTCCCCTAGATTTAACCACAGAAATGTTAAACACATTCTTAAAAGTTTATAAATTTGTACTTTCATGATTTGGTATTGTATGCTACAGAGCTGCCCTTACACTCGGAGAGCCAATCTCTCTGCTTCCCAGCCTTTCTGCATACAAGGCCAAAAAAACACTGTATACATTTCAAATTTTAAGAATGTGCTTAACATTTATGTATTTAGCTAAATCTGGACTTTTTTTCCTTAAATCTAGGACAAATTTGTGATTTACATTAAATCTGGGAAAAAAAAAAACCTACCTGTTAAATATTAGTGCTTTTCTTTACACTTGGCGCTCCATACATGGAAGCCGCCATGTTGGCTCTGTTCACTGCAGTTTCACTCACACTCACCACTTCAAACAATTTTTCAGGGTCTACAAGTCCTAGAGTGATCGTCAATGGCTCATTTGAAAGGTAAGAACTTGGGACTAATTAGCTGTCATTTATGTATTAGTTAGAATTTTTCCAGAACTGCCCCTTTAGTCATAGTCGCACCCCCCTTACTGATTTTCCTGTCTTCGCCGCTCCCGAGTCAGCGTGGGGGTGGTAGCGGTGAGCTAAGCTTACAAATAATTGGACATATTAAATTGGGAGCAACTAATAAAAAAATAAATTGGCAACTAAATTTAAAAAAAAAAAAAAAAAAAAAAACACACACCACAACCTTGGATGAACTGATTGATACCTACTAGCAACAGAACGCCATTCAAGCATCTTCTCCTAAAGTGTGAGCTTATAGCTGTAATTTCTAAGAGCGGTTAATGTCACACAAGAAACTGGGAGTGAAGCTACTACCAAAATAAATCTGAATTTAAGGATTATCAGATAAAACCAATTGGTAAGATGTGAATATGGTTTGTCATTTCATTTCTTAGGCTGCCATCAGTTTGTGAAATAATTCAATGGATTAATTTTTATTAAATATTGAATATTGTCATCATACAATATCTATATATTTAAAATGTTTGCTTCAGACAAACACAAAGGAAAGAAAAGCAGTCACTAGAACAGAAATAACCATAAAACTTCTAGAGAAAGAAAAAACCCTTAATGCCAGAACTCATGAAATCACATTGATTCAATTTTAACAATCCTGTTTTGTCTTTACCACTGCAAACCAATACAAAAGAGAAGAATTCAATTAACTTTTTAGTTGAAAGGATTAGGATTATTAGAGGCTCATGCAACTGCCAGAAAGAAAAAAATGTGTAGCAATGTTTATTAAGATTAAATTAGTACAATATCGATTTTTAAATTGAATTTAATCTTTCTATCCAGCTAAACCATTATAACCACAATGCCCATGTATAATTTCATGAAAACCTGACAAGCGGTATCCAACAAATAATTCTCAGATCACAGTGCCCTATGTTGACAATATGTGGGACAGTTTCTTGTAACAAAAGTTGCATCAAATTCTGGAACGTATCCAAGCTCCAATCGAGAGGCTTGAACAAAAGGAGGTAATCGTTACACCAAGTTTCCTCCCAATTTGATAGGGTCAAAATGTGTGTCTTATGAATAGCCCCACTAACAGCTTTCTTGGTTATGTATATTACTGTAGCTATGTGAACAATCAGTTCCTTCAGTTCCCTGCATTTAAGCTTATGGCACCACTGCAGTTGCACATTTGGATTCATATTTTAATGTGTTCATATGATACATCTGGGCCAACCAATTAGTGTATTCAGATAGAATAATGGGCTCCCGTGTGGGTAACACAGTGGCTCAGGGCTGTACAGGGAGTTAAATGTTGCTTCGTTTGCTGCTGGTTAGGAATTAAATAAAAAAAACCTTTGGCCAACTACAGTCTTGAAAGATGCTTTATAAAAGTGCAATATCGTGCTGTTTTTTCTCCCCAAGATAAAAGTGAAATTCAACACGAACTTTGAGTCCACCTGTTGGCATAGCAGCAGCAGATTCTGGTAAATACGTTCATTTGTAATCCATCTCCCATTGATACAGAATAAAACTGAACAGGAATTTACACTAGCAGTCCCTGGCCAAATTATCATCTACACCAAAATGTCTTCGACAATGCTGTACACTTGTTTTTACTGAAATAGTGCAAAGTCATACTGATTAAATTGGGGTTTAGAAGCTTTTTGACAATTAAAAATCAAGGACTTCACAGGATAATTTCTTGCACTGTTCCCCATGGGGAATATTAGTTGGCAGTTATCAGTTTCTTTTGTAAAATATGGCAAATTTCAAAAGTTATATTGTAATAAACACAATTAGATGATTATTATTGTACTTAAGCAAAGCAAATGAGAATGTTGAGGTTTTATATACACATACATACATGCATGCATACATACATACATACATACAGTGCTCCCCCTTTATAAGGCGGCCCTTTATACTGCGGAACAGGTTATAAGATGGTACGGTCATGGCTCCCATTTGCCCCATAATGCCATTACACTAACACTAGTAATCTCGTTATAAGGCGGAACACATAGCACACAGTCTCTTAACTATGGCTCCCGACTACAACGTTATAAAAGGGGGAGCACATATATATGAATGAGAGAGAGAGAGAGATAGATAGATACAGTGCAATCAAATGCTTTACATTTCCCTGCTGCAGTAATACAATGTTATAAAAAGACGTGGATAGATGGGTTTCGATTAAACATAGATCTTATAGTAAATCAGGTTTCAGAAACTGCATGTGGGCCATTCATTGTATAGGACTAGGTTTTGCGTATCCATACCTTTTCTTCCTGAATAAACACTTGCAATTGTCCCGCTGAGTCCGTAAGCAATGCAAACGCCCACAACCTCCATGTCACCTGTTCTTGATTCTTTCAACATGTGTCTACTCCACAGTATAAAGCAATATCAGTTAAACCGTCCAGAGGAGGTTTCCCCCCCCCCATCACATGCGTCTGTATTACTGTGCACTTTTGCTTTTATTTCTTCTTGTTTCTCACAGCAAGACCTGAGATTTGAGTTGTCAAATAGCTACATACAGTAAAAAGGAAAACACAAAACAAATAAAATCAATTTGAGTTTGAATCTGAGGTACTGTATTTTGCTTCTAAGCAACCCTGGCAAGTAAGCTAAAGAAAGAAACTTCAGATCAATATTGTATCGATGCCACTATTTACAAAGTCCAGTTTGAATTGAGCTTTAGATTACAGCTGGGTGAGAACCTTCTGTTTTGCCAAAATTGACTCTGTAGTGCTAAAAGCAACAAAAAAGGAAAGGTGAGAAAAAACGGCTCAGTCTTGGGCAAAGTGCACTTATGACTTATTGTGGAAAATATGCTGATTTTTGTTTGTTTTACGGTCAACCAGCCAGCCACCTTTACAGGGGTGATCTTCACTCCACTTCACTTCACTCCCCCCCCCCCCCCCCCCCAATACTGTCTCACCATGCCTGAAGAATCCCTTTTAGGCTTTTCTAAAGGCCCAATCCTCAGGACTACCTCATGCTGCTCTGCTTCTCATGAAACTTCAATGATCTCCATACTGCCCGAGAAGCTCGACTGGCTGCCCACTTTCCCCAGCTCCTCCGGGGACCGGTTCTCCGACATGCTCTCCTCGAACTCCATCTGACAGCTTCGCCGCTTGAACTGCTTCTCGAAGGAGCTCTCCTCATGCCAGCTGCGCCGTGAATTGCCCCGGTCACCATGTTTCTGTCGCCTGCGCACCGCCCCAGCCTGCTCGAAGCCAGTTATGGGCAGCTGGCCACAGCTGTAGCCTGAAGAGTAGCCAGACCCTGCTGCCCCGCCTCCAAATATGGCTGACATGGAGTAGAAGCGAGAGGATTCAGCAGAGAAGTACCAGCTGCCGGCCAGAGAGGAGGCAGCTGCGGGTGCCAGGATGTCTGAGTGCCAACCTTTCAGCCCCACCCCAGAGCTTGACTTAGGAAGGTGCTGCTGGCTGCTGGACAGGCCAAACAAGAAGTTGGCAGCTTTGTGGTTGTCCTCCATGCTGCCGCTCCTCTGCAGCGAGTAAAGGTGTGATCTCTGCGTGGGGAGAGAGGTCTTGGGAATGCTGGGCTGCCTGCTGATGTTGCCGCTACTGCTTGGGTCAACTGTGGCTGCCTGTTCCGAGTCCGGGCTCCTTTCAGGAGTCATCTGTTCCGAGACCTCTTCTACGGGAGAGAACTGGCAAGGTTTGCTGCCTTCCACGTAAATGGATGGCTTGTAGTATTCCACATTATCCTCTGAAGAGGAGAATATGTGCGTTGCTCCGGCTACCCCGTTACTGCCTGACCCGTATGACTTAATATCCAAAGAAAAGGAGCGTTTCAGCTTGTTGCTATCCTGGAGCTGTTCTGTACAGACATGGAGGCTGTTCAGACTTTGTGCCAGCAAACACTCCTCTGCGCTGTTAAAGATGAATGAATCGGCGAGCGTGCAGGGCAGTGTAAGGGGTTCTCTTAGGCTGGGATCTAAGCTCTCAGATAAGTAGTTTTGGCTGTGCGAGATTGTGTTGCCTTCGCTAAGCACGCTTTCTTGCCCAGAGCTGTGGTCGCCGACCTTGTCCAGGTGCAGCAGTTTCAACTTAGAAAGGCTTCCCATCTGCCCTGTCTGGTTCTTGATCTTCTTCTCGAAATCCAAAAGCTGCCCTAGGAAGTTAAAGTTGGGGGAGATGGTTGGTCTTTTCTCCTTCACGAACCTATGAAAAGAAAAAGAATAATTTTCAGTAAAACCAGTATCTTCTAAACTATCCTACAGTGGTCTAATAAAACACCTATTTTAGTAACATACTTCACCACATCTGTAAATACAAAATTAGATCTGCTGTTTGAGCATCATTAACAAGTACATCACCATGACCTACATCCAGAGTTGTAATGACTCAACATCAAGTCGCAATTTTTCGTGACTCTACTCCTTGCCATCAAATGACTCAACTTGACTCTAGTCCCTGCAAGCAAAGTTTCAACTCCCTGTCGTGTCTTTGCTTGCAAATAGTGATTTCTGAGTTGTCAGACAAGAAAAAAAAAAAAAAAACACACACACACACACCAACAACAACAAGGAGAGTACACTAAAAGTACCTGCGGTGGTGGAGTTCGCTTTTAATAATTATACAGTTGACCGGGAGAGAAACAGGCAGGCTGCATCCTGCCAGCACTGTAAAGTGACAATATGAATAAACTGCATTCAAAACATAGCACTGATAACTGCCACTAATTTATACTGGTAGGCTTTTTTTTTTTTTTTTTTTTTTTAATAAATTTAGTCGTTGCCAATTATTTTTATTATTTTCTCCCAATTTGGAATGGCCAATTATTTTATTAAGCTCAGCTCACCGCTACCACCCCTGCGCTGACTTGGGAGGGCGGAGACGAACACACACTGTCCTCTGAAGCGTGTGCCGTCAGCCGACCGCTTTTTTTCACACTGCGGACTCACCATGCAGCCACCCAAGAGCCACAGCGTCGGAGGACAACGCAACTCTCGGGCCGCTTACAGGCAAGCCCGCAGGCGCCCGGCCAGACTATAGGGGTCGCTGGTGCGCGGTGAGCCGAGGACACCTTGGCCGACCTAACCCTCCCTGGGAACTCCCCCTGCACCACCCCCTGGGAACTCCCGTCCTCGGTCGGCAAAGGAATAGCCTGGACTCGAACTCGCGACGTCCAGACTATAGGGCGCATCCTGCACTCTAGGCAAGTGCTTTTACTGGATGCGCCACTCGGGAGCCCTAGGTTTTTTGTTTACAGAGCGTGTGCAGACCCATAGCTCAGAGCCTATACAGACCCATAGCTCAGAGCGTGTACAGACCCATAGCTCAGAGCGTGTACAGACCCATAGCTCAGAGCGTGTACAGACCCATAGCTCAGAGCGTGTACAGACCCATAGCTCAGAGCGTGTACAGACCCATAGCTCAGAGCGTGTACAGACCCATAGCTCAGAGCATATACAGACCTATAGCTCAGAGCGTGTGCAGACCCATAGCTCAGAGCGTGTGCAGACCCCAGGTGGCCCCCAGCCAAAAAGATTGTTTTTTCCCCCCCAGGAGATTCAGTTAAAATGATCATCAGTCACTTTCATCCATGCAAGTGTGAAATACAGACAGCCCCTGAATTATGCTACTATTAATACAATGGTGTCCTTTAGCAAGTTTAAACATAATTGAACAAGGGGTTCTCTAGATACATTTAGACAGACGTTTAGACAGACAGACTACTAAAGAAGTTTCATCGCAACTGGACAAGCAGGTTTCTAGAAAAATAGAAGTCAAAGTACAAGCAAGCAGTTACTTATTGAAACCTGACATTTATATACGGCATTATGCTTTCCTGTGTTTGTGTTTTTTATCTTGTATTAAGAAAAACATATTTCAGGCAGTTTTAGTGCTGTTTTGAGGTTCAGTATCACAGCAATGTACCTGTATGCTTCGTCGAGTGACATGTCCATTCTCTTCATGATGTAGGCAATAGCAATTGTAGCAGATCGGGAAATTCCAGCTAGGCAGTGGACCAAAACGCGAGCGTTTGATGCTTTAGCTTTTTCTGGAAAGACAGTGAAAAATAACCTCTTAACTCAAGTATTTCACAATACATTTTCTTAAGCCAAAAGTACTGGAGGAATCTCTCTCAAGCCAAAATATAATTCTGTGGTGTCTTACACAATAGTTTGAATACTCATTGAAGTAAATAACCTTTTAAAACACTGGTGAAGAATTAGAGTTTTTGTATTGAATGTTACATATGGCAAGTGTTGTAGTGCTTTAAAAATCTGTTAAAAATGCTAAGCTTTTCATGTTTCATATGTTGGCAAATGTTTACGTCATTCGAAATTCTCCTGTGTTGGACTGGAAACTGTTAGGTTGATATGGCGCATAAAACCATGTTAATAGATTCTGTTAAAGCCCTAGTAACTTTTTTAAAATGCATTTTCCTATAGACTGAATAGCTCAGTAGAAATGTCACTGCCCCTCATTATTATTATTATTATTTATTTCTTAGCAGACGTCCTTATCCAGGGTGACTTACAATTGTTACAACATACCACATTATTTTTACATACAATTACATTATTTTTTACACATTATTTTTACATACAATTAACCATTTATACAGTTGGGTTTTTACTGGAGCAATCTAGGTAAAGTACCTTGCTCAAGGGTACAGCAGCAGTGTCCCCCACCTGGGATTGAACCCACAACCCTCCGGTCAAGAGTCCAGAGCCCTAACCACTACTCCACACTGCTGCCCAGTTCTTTTAATTTCTAATATTTCCAATGCTCTCTGTGCTGGAGTGTCCCTTTCAGAGGACTGAACTCTGTACCTATGCCACTCACATTTAAACATTGTAAAAAGCAGGATGGAATGAGCACAGTGCATGTAGGTGGGGTTCAAATTGGAGATGGACTCTGTCTGCAAAGGCAGCATTGGAGACTCCGCAACAGGTGTGGAATATGGAGGAGAGGGCTGTTCTCTAGTGTGGCTTCAAGAGACTTTTTAACCTAAATAAAATGCTTTAGGAAATAAAAGTTAAACAACGGGGGGGGGGGGGGGGGGGGCGGCTTTAAATAGGGGAGGAAAGTGGACCTTTAAATATTAGGGATTACACCATTAACATGTACTGTATCTATACTAGATTGTGAAAAAACACATTTAGGGCCGGTATATAAAATTATTTCTAAGCTACAAGAGCCTTTCCAAACGTGTCTTTAACACAGCAAAATATCCAGACAGCAGTGTTCAACTTGTACTGTGTTACAGAGCTATAAAGGGAGTTTGGCAAGCCAAACCGGACTGCCAAGATTGAAACACTTAAGGCCGCTACACCCCAGACACGAAGAGACAAGCTAAAATCTGCACTGATGCGTCAAAATTAAAAGTATATTTCACACCACAGGGGACACGAAAGGCGGCGCGAGGGCAACACCGGGGCGACACGAAACAAATAGGATTGGCTCCTGACAATAGCGTTACAGGAGGGGGGAGTATTGTAGTAGGAGATTTTGTGTTTTGCATTCAAAAAGTCCAATTAAATTGTGTGTAACTACCCCAAGACAAAGTGGAACAATAAAAGTGTGTTAAAAGGCAGAATGAGTAGCTGCCCTTAACACTCTGGTCCCAAAAAACAGGGTTCTGCTGATGCACGACATTCATTCAGTAGAATCTGGTAAAAAGCCCTGTTCACACTTGCATCGGTACAATACTAGTACAGTTTGTTTCGGTATAGAATATACCGGTACGAAATGACTTTCTGTCCTAACTCTGTTCAGTACTGTTACAGTACCGATACAGTTGCGATATACCTGTCCACATTCATGTATGTTTAAATCGACAGTGTTCGGGTTCTGAACTAGGTTTCCATTACGACCGCTGTCACATCTGTTAGAAATGGAGCCGCTGTTATGTAATACAGCAAGTTTTGCCGTCCCGTCCATGTACAGTATTTTGTTTTGGTGTTCAATCGTTATTAATAGATAACGGAAAGCTGTTTAAAGTATTTAAACTGTAAAGCAAGACTTGCGCGTGCTTCAGAATATTGACTTAACTGTATCGATACTGTGTCCGTTTACCTGTCCACACTTAAGCTGTTCCAAGTCGTATCAAAACGGTACCAGTATGAAACCTGCTCTTTAAGTTTTTTTTTTGAGACACCGACAAGAACTCCAGTCTGGACAGATGTTTCGGTACTGTTTTGTTACGGTTCTGCAACAATACCGGTATAAAAATGCTAGTGTGAACAGGGAAAAAGTAAGGCGTGGCCCATACTGCAGAGTTGCAAATGTCTGCAACAATTGCACCTTGGAATAACGCCCAAGAGCAGGGTTTTCAAAATACTTATTAGAAAATATTCCGACAATTTTCTGGTATTATCATTCAGTCAATCTTTTGTCATACCGTCACGTTGACCACTAATAAATATATATATATATATATATATATATATATATATATAAATAAATAAATAAATAAATAAATAAATAAATAAATAAATAAATAAAATACTACTACTACAAAACCACCTTTCCCAGTGCAGCTGGGCAATGCCCCTCCTTCCTGACTTGTATATATCATTCTGAAAACTTTAAACCCACTCCAACTACTGAGTGGCAGCACATTCCTACATTTTTTTTAGAGACTCTGCTTGTGAGATTTAAAATTAGATTACAATTAGGAATGGAGGCTTGTTCGCGGGATATTATTGTTACAATACGGAGGATTTAAAACAGAATTGCAAATTGTGGCGAAATGTAAAAAAATGCTTACACACAAAAACCCCAGAAAAAGCTTGTCATATTGGAGTTTCAGGTATACAGGCTGTACGCCTTTAAAAAAAAAAAAAAAAAAAAAGCATGATGGGATATCAGCTGAGCCCTTGTCAGATGATATAGAAATGCTTGCAAGTTCAGATAGGTGCTGTTTATTAACACCAGCAGAATACGGTAACCCCAGTTTCATGCAACAGTTGTGATAGAAGCGAAAAATAAAAACACACTTAAGGTTTGTGTGTTGCACACATGCCATTAACAAAATGCCCTTTTAATGAAGGGCTGTAATGCAAACAAAAAAGAAAGTGAAAAGTTTACCATATCAAGCTGAAAAGTGTTATTCCTGAACTCCAATACACCAACATTATCTTTCGCCAGTCAAATCATAAAGTGCCTAAATAAAGTTTTGAATCAACACAAACAGGTTTATTTAGTCTGTTGCATCTTCTTTAGCAGCTGCAAATATCCTAGATAAATAAACAGACTCAGTTACACTGTTTACTGTAAGGAGTTTAAGGATGATTTAATTGTGCAGAAGATTCCCTAGTAAGATGATGAGCTGATAATATCTCTTCAGCCAAAGCAGCAGGCATGGTAATTTAAGACATTCCCATAATGAACAGTATGTAGCGACAGTTTTGTACTAAAGCAGGGTCAGCTGTTGCAGGGAAAACAAGTTTAATTTCTCAAACGTCAATTTTAAAGTGAAAGTAGAACGCACAGAAATAATTGGGACTGTAATTTTGAAGTGTATGCCAAAACATTTTGGGTATTAAATTAAACGTACTGCAGCTTGCTTACTTTGCTTTAAAAAAAAAAAAAACTGCCTTTCACTACATTTAACTCTCAGATTGTGCTAATTAAAACATCTAAAATATGACAATGTGCTTGCTGTAGTGTATTTAATATCATATATAGCAGAACAAACTTGTATGCAATTAAAATTTTTTTTTTTTTTACTGAAAACTAAACATTAACATGTAATCATAAGAGCAGTCTTTTACATGCGGTCAGACCAGGACATCACTAACGCTGAGCATGGGAGCTGCAGCATGCTGTTTCCCATATTACAACTGTACACAATTAAAAGGTGCGGTCACCAATTCCATACTCATTTTTTGCCAGTTTTGTATTGCAGGGACCTTGATGCTCAAAGTCAAATTTCCTTCTTGTTGATCTTGCCTTGCTCTGAGCAGTGCTGAAACAAATTGCACTAATGAAATATTTTGTCAGACTGCAAGCAGACCACTACTAGTCTAGTACATGCTTAAACTATGCAAAAATACTGCAGAATGCACCATTTACTCGAAGAGATCGGTGCCCCTATTACCTTGTAAGTAGCCATATACCTTAAAACGAATTGTAAACCCTGAAGAGGTTGCAAGGCCTCTTGTGGAGTGACCAGTGATCTTTTCTGGTGGGGGCAGGTTGGCTAGATTATATGCAATCCTGACTGTCTACAATCCACCTCGACAGCCACTGTTTAGACAGGGCTTGTCTGTGGAACTTCGACCCGAAGCAAACAAACAATTGCTCTAAATTACCACCAACTCTGGGTGCGGTCAACATAATACACCAGTGCCCTAACTGCACAGAGCGTTATCTCCCTGTCAGACTGGAAAGGAGGTAGATGGAAGGCCTCCAATTCCACTGACTGGTTATGGCAAACAGAAATGCTTTTTGGGAGAAAAGCAGGATTAGTGTGGAAACCAGAGACAGTGGGTGCACCTGTCGTGCTTATGCTCTGCTGGAATGTTTCTCTTGCAACCAGCACAAAAAGTGAATGACAGGCATGGTGCAAGGCTGAAAAAACAGTTCAGCCGTGCAACGTATGTGCACAAGAACAGACAGCAAGCTGACTGGTGCTGAAAACTGTTGTGTACATAGACTGCACAAAAAATGGAGCATTGGTAACGGTCTTGGTGTCAAACCGGACCGAACCGGGTCACTGGTACTGATTCTGGTATGAACCAGATGATGATTCTGGTGAAAGGGGAGCCCTATAGAGCGCACACAATCTTCTTTTCTTTTGCCTCTGTTTGGATTTCCTGACAAAACTCCGGCTTAAGCTCCCGCTCAGTCTCCTGGGATACGCGATAAATTACCTGCCAGTTCTTCCTTGCCATCTCGCTCCTGCTGCAGTACTTCACTTGCATTAAAAAAGAAACCAAAAGAGACGTACTACAAAGTCTGGCTGATTTCTAAATTACTCCTCCTACAACTGCCAATTCCTCCTAATGAACACCGTGAATATACAGTATCGGCACAAATTATGGAAATGAATGATTTACAGCAAGGCTATGGGTGGTGATTGTATTGCCCATGTTTCCTCACTGAGACCCCTTACTTACTAAATACCCTGGTATCCCTGAATAGATAATATTTTAATGAGCAAGACATCTCACAAGTAGAATGGAACCCTGAAATATTCTCCTTTTTCAAGGAAAGCAGTACAACTGGAGATGGAGAGTTTGTTGCCGGATAACTTCACTTAGACTCCTTGCTCACTAAATATCTTTATATCCCTGAATAGAAAATGGTCTCCTCTTTAAAAATATGCAAGATATTTTAATGAACAGTCTCTCCCACAAGTGCTGTGGTACCCCAAATATGATCCACTTACTACCAATGCAGAATGACTGGGTATGACATTCCAAAAATGGTTTTCTGGCTGAGGACTGCCAAGGACAGCACTGCATTGAATATTGTAGAAGTCTTGGCACTCACCACTCAGGAAAATATTTTTTTAGGTAACATCGAGAACAAATGTTAGTAAATTAATCATATTTGGGTTACCATTGAATTTGTGAGAAGTCTTGCTAAATAGTTAGCATATTTTTTTAAGAGGAGATCTATTCAGGGATACAAGATATTTAATAAGTAAAGGGTTTGAGAGGGAAAATGGTAATACAATCTCTACCCCTAGTCTTACTGTAAATCATTTGTTATTTCCATAATTTGTGCCGGTACTGTGTGTTCAAACCCAAGTGCAAAACTGCCTGTGCTCCTGTTGTTGAAAGCATACTTCTTGAAACCTGACGCGCCGTGCAACCGAATCATTTGAAAGGGATATATAACTTAATTTACTTGCGGAATCAGGTCCCAGAATAATGGCTGACTTGTCAGCAGCACAAGGTGTTATAGTGATTCAGCAATGGTGTGGGGCTTAAAGCCACCATGTAGGACACATGGAGAGCTTTAGTATTCACACTGCTTGCTTGAAAAGTGACATCCTGTTTTCTCAGATTTGCCAACATACTCTGGGGGAAAAAAAAAAAAAAAAAAAAATTGGTTTATCCTTCAGGGAAGGATGCTTGGTTTCTAAATGACAGCATACTTTCATAAGCAAGTATTTCACCACAAAAGAACACTCTGCGGTTGCGGGTTAGTCACAGATCCAGCTCAATATATTTGTTGTCATATTTCCGACTTTTTGCTTTTGACACATGACTTCCATGCTCACATTCCTCACTGGCAGTCTTAGAAGCAGGCTTTTTGAAAAACGATCCATATTATTACACAATGTGCCATATTCCTTTGAATTTAGGACGCGCTTTAACAATTTTTTTGCTTCTCAAAAATAGCCTGCGTCCTAAAATTCGAGTACAGTATAGGTGATGCGTATATTAAAAAAATCGCCAACAAAAGACGTGACTACCCGAGTACACAAACAGCAACGTGACTGACTGCAGAGAAAAAGACAACAATGGCATCTGCACAAATACACAAGCAGCAATGTGACACTGCTGAGAAAAAACAAACCAAGTTTCCTGAGGAATTCCAAGAGAAACGTTTACAATTTCAGCATTTCTAACAAACAGTACCAGCTTGGACAGATCGGAAATGCTGATCAGACCCCCCTATTTTTTGACATGCCAAGCAATGTTCAGTGCTGTTGCGGTTGCTGGGTTACGTGTTGCCTGATGCCGTGCAGTGTTGTGTCGTGCTTGCTGTTGCCAGGATGTGCGATGCTGTAAGTGAGACGCCAAGTACTATACAGTGCGCGGCACAATAAACAAGTTCCGTGTCAGTTTTGTATGATACAACAGCGTAATCGAGGTTGTATCTTTGTAAATACGTATTGAGGGTGATAAATTTGGGCTGTGTCTTAAATTTGAGGGCATCTTAAATTAGAAGGAATACGGTAGTTCGCTAAAACAAAGTCATCAACAAAAAAGCTTGTCTTTGTAAACTGGTCACTTTGTTTATAATGCCGGGTCCATACCTGAGCGATCAGTTGCGCAACCCAATTCCTCCCGAAATCGCGCAACTCAGTTGCGAGCAATTGCAGTGTCCACATCTGAGCAATTACTTGTGCCAAGGTTCCCGCGCCTACAAGATTCATTTTTTTATGATAACCGAGTTTTTTTTTTTTTTTTTTTTTTTACATTTTTATTCTAATCTACAAGGTGAAGTAGTTTTTTTTGGTTTTGGACAACCAAGTTGACACTCTTTTTTTTTTTTCTCCCGTGTCTACAAGCTTAGAATTGTATTTTATTTATTTTTTGACAACCGAGGTGACACAGGTCGTAATGTGTCCAGTAATTAACGAGGAAGAGTTGGCTGCTGTTATTTTTTCAACTGTTATTTTAAATGCCATATTCCCTAAAGAAAAAAACAAAGTCGCGTAAAAGTTGGAGAAAACCGATTAATTTTTTTTTTTTTTACCGCCGACATTTTTAAAATTAGAGCTTCTTAATATGCAAGCCGTGCAGTCAGCATTATAAGAACCAATCAGAGTTGACGAATTGCCACGTGATCGCCTGTGTCTACAGAAGTCGCTCAGCTGGTTGCTTGGAAAGTAGAGCGACTCGCTTTACAGTTTCATATGAGATGAACTCTTCTTTGCTTCATTGTTTGACTCCTCTTTTATGATTACCAGAATAAATCGGTGAGAAAAGTCAAGGAAAGGACCACATAATTATAATACCCAATTCTACAGAGACTCGCTGTTCACCCTTCACAGTTTAGCCTGTAACCTCCAAAAACAGCAGTATAGTCACTTTTGGTTTCGTAAAGATAGACGGGACCCACAGATATGAAGGAAGGAGTACAGGGAGGGCGTGCTGTTTTTGTAAGTCAATGTGCATAAATTAAAAATAAATGCATAAAAGTTGAATCTACCAAATCATTTGTGACCCCCTTCAGACATCCCCGCGACCCCCAGTTTGAGAACCCCTGATTTAGAAGACAGATCTCAAACCTCAGTGCACTAGAGTGGCCATTTTGAAAAAGAGCTTTAAAATTGACTTCAAAGTTATAAGTGTAAGAGGTTGTCAGGATGTTAACAATCAAAGGAAAAATTACAGGTGCATTATTTAAACAGTTGTAGCAACACGTGGGGACGTATAACGCTGTATTTTTCAGAACCCCGCTACTTACTCTTTAAAATAACCAATTAAAAAGTACTCATTTTTTAGAATGTTTAACATTGTTGTTAGACGACAACATGCCACGCCTCAGAACACTGTATTGCCAGCTGACATATTAAAATAGGTTTTGAATTTCTCTGGTCCATTTTTTCCCTGCTTCGTCTCTGCTAAAATCTGCAGTCTTACTGTGTGTGCCACCCAGAGTCAATATTTGCGCTGCAAATATGACCATTACCTCAAATCCTGAGTTACAAAGATATTACAGTGCACAGACAGCAGTTTGGCAATATATGTAGGAAAAATAGTTGTTGTATTGCAATTGCAAAAAGACATTGCAAAATTAGATACAATTGATGCCAGGGAAATAAAAGGGGTTTCATAGTAAAACCCAAAAAAAATTTATAGAAATCTTTAAGCGCCTACCTATAAACTCGACAGATTTATCCAGCCAGGGCAGGATTTTCTCACAGAAGCTGTCATTGACTGGCACTCTCAGGAAATGAGACTCCTGAATGAAGTCAGGTTTGGGGCAGGTATTACTGGCATTCAAAACATAAACTATATCATTCTGGTGCATCAGCTCCTGAAAGGAAAAATAAAAGAAAACAAAACCCATTTTGTTCTATCATTTCCCTTGAAACACAATGCCAACTGCAGACAGTTACATTCTGGTAGAATTTACATTGTTAAATGTAGAAAAGACTCCTCATTTAATGTGTATGTGTATATAATGTTCTTTGATTTATATATAGACGTGCGCAAATTTGTTGGTACCCCTCCACAAAAAACGAAGAATGCACAATTTTCTCTGAAATAACTTGAAACTGACAAAAGTAATTGGCATCCACCATTGTTTATTCCATATTTAATAGAAATCAGACTTTGCTTTTGATTTTTTATTCAACATAATATTATAAATAAGAAAACAAATGAAAATGGCATGGACAAAAATGATGGGACCGCTAACCTAATATTTTGTTGCACAACCTTTAGAGGCAATCACTGCAATCAAACGTTTTCTGTAGCTCTCAATGAGACTTCTGCACCTGTTAACAGGTAGTTTGGCCCACTCTTCCTCAGCAAACTGCTCCAGCTGTCTCAGGTTTGATGGGTGCCTTCTCCAGACTGCAAGTTTCAGCTCTTTCCATAGATGTTCGATAGGATTCAGATCAGGACTCATAAAAGGCCACTTCAGAACAGTCCAATGTTTTGTTCTTATCCATTCTTGGGTGCTTTTAGATGTGTGTTTTTGGGTCATTGTCCTGTTGGAGGACCCATGACCTGCGACTGAGACAGAGCTTTCTGACACTGGGCAGTACGTTTCGCTCCAGAATGCCTTGATAGTCTTGAGATTTCATTGTGCCCTGCACAGATTCAAGGCACCCTTTGCCAGGCGCAGCAAAGCAGCCCCAAAACATAACCGAGCCTCCTCCATGTTTCACTGTAGGTATGGTGTTCTTTTCTTTGAAAGCTTCATTTTTTCGTCTGTGAACATAGAGCTGATGTGACTTGCCAAAAAGCTCCAGTTTTGACTCATCTGTCCAAAGGACATTCTCCCAGAAGGATTGTGGCTTGTCAATATGCATTTAAGCAAATTCCAGTCTGGCTTTTTTATGTTTTTCTGTCAAAAGTGGAGTCCTCCTGGGTCTTCTTCCATGGAGCCCACTTTCGCTCAAAAAGCGACGGATGGTGCGATCAAAAACTGACGTACCTTCACCTTGGAGTTCAGCTTGTATCTCTTTGGCAGTTATCCTTGGTTCTTTTTCTACCATTCGCACTATCCTTCTGTTCAATCTGGGGTCGATTTTCCTCTTGCGGCCGCGCCCAGGGAGGTTGGCTACAGTTCCATGGACCTTAAACTTCTTAATAATATTTGCAACTGTTGTCACAGGAACATCAAGCTGCTTGGAGGTGGTCTTGTAGCCTTTACCTTTACCATGCTTGTCTATTATTTTCTTTCTGATCTCCTCAGACAACTCTCTCCTTTACTTTCTCTGGTCCATGTTCAGTGTGGTGCACACAATGATACCAAACAGCACAGTGACTACTTTTCTCCATTTAAATAGGCTGAATGACTGATTATAAGATTGGAGACATGTGTGATACTAATTAAAGAAACTAATTAGTTTGAAAAATCACTATAATCCAATTATTTATTATCTTTTCTAAGGGGTACCAACAAATGTGTCCAGGCCATTTTAGAATATCTTTGTAGAATAAGCAATAATTCATCTCTTTTCACAGCTTCTTTGCTTTATTCTATGACATACCAAAGGCATGCAAGTATACATGATAAAATAGCTTTTAATTTCATCACTTTTCAGGAGGAATGAAGCATTATTTCAATGAGCTGTAAGGGTACCAACAAATTTGAGCACGTCTGTGTATATATATATTGGATGAGCAATACTTGAAGATAATAGAAAGAAGACAAGCGTTGAATTGACAATAGAACTGGCAGAAGGCACAGGTGTCGTTGTCCATCAAATCAACAGCACGAAGGTCACTCTTGAAATCAGGACTTAAAGGATGTGTTGCAGTAAGAATACCTCTTAAGAAAGGGGAACAAGAATAAAAGGCTAAAATATGCACAAGAACACAGAAATTGGACTATGGAACAATGTTCAAAAGGTGCTTTGGGCTGTTGATGGATGGACAACGACACCAGTTCTGTTATCAATTCAACACTAGTCTTCTTTCTATTCCTTAAGGATATAATAGATATAATATAATATATATATATATATATATATATATATATATATATATATATATATATATATATATATATATATATATATATATATATATATATAGATAGTGAAGAGCTGATTCAGATGTGACAATCTCGACATGATTTAGCGCAAACTTTTGAGAGTAGCAGAATCTAGGGAATATCAAGGCACCTGTCTGCCCGTGTATTTGATAATCTTGCATGTTTACATGTGGTTGGAGTGGAAATAAATCATGGAGCTCCACTTTTTTATGATGACTATAAATTTGAATGTATATGTATATGCCAAGACACCGACATTGTTTAAATGTACATTTTAAATATCACTAATGCAATTATTGTTATCTCATAGTTGCGCGTATTAAAAGGGCTGGACACTCTGCTGGTACTCACCTTATTGAGGACATCACGTTGGCATCCCAGGTACAGGTGCGGCAGGATTCGTGTGGGTCCTATGTTAGCTATGGGGAGGCACGGCTGGGAGATACTGGTGGGGGTCACAGCAGATTTACCCTCACACAGGTCTGGGAAGCACTTGAAAAACTCTGCAAATCCACCTGCATGGAGAGAATAGTACAGCAATCTATAAATAAATACACACATTCGTACACAAGCTTGCCTCTCCTTAACTTAAAAACATAAGTAGCTTCCAGATTTTTACTCAGGTGAAGCCTGCCCATGAATGCCTACACAACACTAAACATGACCTCATGTAGTTTTGAACCATACTACGAGTAACACATTGGGGTCTACTCAGCTGATTTAAACCAATGGTGGATCTCAAGAACCATTCCACTCCAGGGGCAGTTTCACTGTAACACCAGTACTTGTGACTTCAAGGTTATTCTTTCTAGTAAGATATAACTGCTTCCAATTGATCTTGACTTGAGTTCCCCAAATCCCCTTGATTTTCTCATGAGCAGCACTTGTTTTTCAACTATCACTTAAGGGTATATTTGGGGAAAAACAAATTCAATCTCCTTGGATGACTAAAGGGTTAAAAGACTTATTTGTTTAGCTGCCGTGCACTTACACACAAATGGTGTGTAAGTGTTCTCCCAATGGTGTTTTAATGTATTTTAAATCTCTGTGGATTACTGCCCAAACTCCTTGTAAACTCAAGTAGAAGTTCAAGAGCATCAGGAGACATGTAGAGCAGTTTGAGAAAGTTGTTCTTACGATGCTCTCACAATGCTAATTAAGTTTTTGGTAAACGGCCCCCTTGGTCTATATTCCAAGCAGGTTCTACATTGGTGATTGAAGCTGCTAAGGGTCCATTAACTAATTTTGGACATCACTAGAACAAAGACCCAGACTAGAACTGACTTGTTGGGCTGTGTATCAATGACTTACAGTACCAGTACATAGAGCATTGGCTGTTGAAATCATTAAAATTAGATGCTTAGTGTTTACATATGCTTACACTAAAAAGAGACTCCTGTGCAGTTTTGGTACAAAAGGAGTCCTATTTTCATTGAAGTAAGCCAGAAGTTCCTCAAATACTGCTCCTTCTCTGAGACTATCACTTAAAAGGGTGGCATAACGATTAACTATGAAGGGGATCATTTTTTGGGCCAGGGTATATATTAAGATGAATGTAAGGTGATGATCATGGGCAATACTAGACTTTACATAGAATTGAAAGGGTTACTGAATAGGCTGTTGGATTTAAAACACAACACTAGTTTCCCTGACTTTCTGCTTTGCAAAATCGCTATTATTTTGAGATTTTTATTAACATATCTGGTCATAAACTAGTTTTGCAATTTTACAAATGATTAAAAGGGAACTTTCACACCTACTTTGTCTGACTGGTTGATGCAGATTTAAGTGCGGTTCAGTTGGAGTTACATGTGAAACCTCCGAGAACCAGGATCACTTGAAATCTCACCAGGATCACATGAAATGGTGGACTCAGTAGGTTTGCCACTCCTTTTCAGCTTTTTGTGTCTGCTATCCATCTGGACAACCGCTGCTTAGAAAGGGCTTGACCATAGCAGACAAAAAATATAGTTTGGACTGCCTTCAATTTTCCGTCCTGTCAACATAGTATGCCAGGGTCTGAATTTGGCAGAGCGTATGGAGCCGTCGCTCTCTGTCAGACTGGAAAGCAGGTGGAGGGAAAACCTCCAATTCCACAGACTAGTTGACATGGAACACCGAAGTAGTCTTTGGCAAAAATGCAGGATTGGTATGCAGCATGACCTTTGTCCTGGCCTCTGTAAAAATTAAGCAGGCTTTTGCTATAGAGAATGCCTGCATCTCACTCACCCACTTTGCAGAGGTGATAGCAAGTAAGAAAGCTGCTTTAAATGATAGTTGGAGGTCTATCTCTGCTTTCCCAAACCTCTCCCAGATGAGGTTCACCACCTGAAAAACTCAACTCTGAGCTGCTGGGGACTCCCCTTGAGAGGAGGTCCACTGCCCAGTTTGTCACCCCGAGCAGATGCACTGCCTGCAGCGAGGAGGTTCTTGTGTGTACACAGCAAAATCTTGTGGGCCACACGATGGAGACTGGGTGACTGGAGGCTGTCCTGGTGGTAAGCCACCACTGTTGTGTTGTCTGTACAGATAAGCACATGTCTGTCTTGAACCTCCTGCAAAAAATTCTGCAAGACCAGGTAAACTGCCTGCAACTCTAAAACACTGATGTGGAGACCCTTCCATGGCAGATTCCACACACCTTGCACACCCCGGCCATTCCACACAGTGCCCAAGCTCAGGCTAGACGCATTAATGGTGACGACCTCCCTTCTGGTGAAGCTGCCCAGCACTATGCCTAGACGTAGATGGGCCGGCTGTTTCCTTTAGACAGTGGTAGGACACTGTCAATAGGTGGTCGCGGTTCAGCGTGGGTGAAAAACCCTGCTGTTGAACCAGGCCTGCACAGTACACATGTGCAGGAGACCCAATGGAAGGCTGGGAAGCAGCTGCCATCAGGCCCAGAAGTTTCTGGAACATTATTACCATTAGCACTCTGTTGAGCTGAAAGAGCTCCAAACAGCGGCTATGGTCTGCACTCTGCCGTCCGACAGACTGGCCAGCATTATTATTATTATTATTATTTATTTCTTAGCAGACGCCCTTATCCAGGGCGACTTACAATCGTAAGCAAAAACATTTCAAGCGTTACAATACAAGTAATACAATAAGAGCAAGAAATACAATAACTTTTGTTCAAGTAAAGTACAAGTTTGACAAACCACAATTCAATAATACAGCAGGTAATAGTGATAGTTACATCAGGATGTGATTAAATACAAAGTACTACAGGTTAAAAACTTGGCAGATTACAGTATTCCTGGACCCAGAGTCCAAATACACCCCGAGATAGGAGGCTCTGGGAAGGCATGAACTGGCGCAGGATTCACCCTAAGGCCCAACCGCTGAAGGTGGCTGGTGACAAGTTCCATGTGGGCCTCTCCTGTGCTGGACTGGGCACAAATTAGCCAGTCGTCCAGATATTACTCCGATTCCTTTGAGTCTCAATGGGGCCAAGATAGCTTCCATGTACTTCGAGAAGGCATGGGGAGCTAGGGAGAGGCCAAATGGCAAGATACAGAACACGTACGCTGTTCCCTAAAAGGCAAACCACAGCTACTTCTTGTGCGCTGGCTTTATGGGGATGTGGAAATAGGCATCTTTGAGGTCCACCTTGGTGAACCAGTCGTCTGGCCTGATTGACTCAACAGCTTTTGCATTGTCAGCATTTTGAACCGCCTTTGGGTCAGATACAGGTTCACCTGTCTGAGGTCGAGAATCAGTCTGAGGCCACCATCCCGTTTTGGCACTAGGAAATACCTGGAGTAGAACCCTTTCTCCATTTTTGCCACTGGTTTACGTACTGGAGGTGGTCGCTTGGGAAGCAGGTGAACCAGCTCCTTAGTGGATTCCTGCACACGTTGAGAGCGCTGCAGATTCTCATCCACTGCAGGACTAAACGAATACCCTGGACTGGTCAGGGTGTCCATCAGTGGTTTTTGTGCCTGAGAAAGCCAAAGCTGCCTGCGGGCGGCTACCAGCGCAGCCAGGTTTCTGCCTACAGCCTGTCAGTTGTTTGGACACACTGAGCAGGTTTTTGTTCACCAGGCGTAGCTCATCCAGCTGTTGTGGTGAGGGCCTGTGGTTCTCAGAGAGGGACCGCAGCAAATGTGACTGGTAGGCTACCAGGATGCTGTTGTAGTTCCCTTGCCGTGCGGCAAATGCCTCGGCTGAATAGGCTCTTTTGAGGATCACCTCAGAAACCCGGCGCTGCTTGTTAGGGCATGCAGCATTCTTGGATAGGAGCGCCAAATTAAGCATCTGGACCAAGGCAGCAATGGAAACCTCAACTGTTGGAAAATGGGCCAGGCCCAGCTTTTCCGCATCATGCACCCTATATAGGGCTTCCATCAAACAGGGAACAGCAGGAGCTGTTGCCAGATGGTCCCGGGAAGACTGGATTTCATACAGCAAATCGATTGCCTTGTTTCCCCTGCTGTAGGCCAGAGCACTTGCAAGGATGCAGTGGCCCTTTTGATTAGCAGTATGAGCTCTGCTGACATGAGTACTTAACTGCAGGGGCCGTGCTCTCCGACTCCACGTCCTCAGGATGGGAACACCAGCTCTTGTTTGCCCACCTGCTCAGAGGTCCTTCTGTGGACAATCTGTGCTTGCAGCCCCATGACTGGGCAGGTGGCACCGAACATTCCTGCAGTAATTAATTGAGAACAGTTCCTTGGTGGGAAACAGCTGCCCAGATCTTTTCCATCTGCTCAGTCTGCTGATCGTCTGGAACGGCAACTCTTCTTCCTCTTCCACGGGGGAGGGGAAGGAGAAGCAGAGCTCAAGAAGGATAAGGAAGACCATGAAGACCCTGTTTCCTGCCTAGGATACTTTTCCGGATGAGTCGTCCGCTCTCCCTTGGCACAAAGCCATGGGGTGAGGAAGCAGCCACCTCTCTGAGAGAGAGTGATGGGGAAGAAAGCGGAGGAGGAGTAAGGGATGTACAGAGCTCCTTAGAGCTGTGGGATAACCATTTTTCTCAAGTGTGCGCTTGGAGAAAGGGGCACAAATCTTGCAGAAGCTGCGATTAACCAGTGCATCCGTGGCATGCACTGGCCCCAGACAGGAAAAGCATGTCGTATGCAGACAGGCTAAAATAATTGAATCTATTCTGTCTTGAACAAAGAAGACTACGCAGTGATCCGATTCAAGCATTCAAAATCCTAAAATGTACAGACAATGTCGACCCAGGGGACTTTTTTGACCTGAAAAAAGAAACAAGGACTAGGGGTCACAAATGGAGATTAGATAGGAGGCTGTGTGGTCCAGTGGTTAAAGAAAAGGGCTTGTAACCAGGATGTCCCTGGTTCAAATCCCACCTCAGCCAATGACTCATTGTGTGACTCTGAGCAAGTCACTTAACCTCCTTGTGCGCAGTCTTTCGGGCGAGACGTAATTGTAAGAGACTTTGCAGCTGATGCACAGTTCACACACCCTAGTCTCTGTAAGTCGCCTTGGATAAAGGCGTCTGCTAAATAAACAAATAATAATAATAATAATAATAATAATAATAATAATAATAATAATAAAGGGGCATTCAGAACAGAAAATAGGAGGCACTTTTTTACACAGAGAATTGTGAGGGGCTGGAACCAACTCCCCAGTAATGTTGTTGAAGCTGACACCCTGGGATCCTTCAAGAAGCTGCTTGATGAGATTCTGGTATCAATAAGCTACTAACAACCAAACGAGCAAGATGGGCTGAATGGCCTCCTCTCGTTTGTAAACTTTATGTTCTTATGTTCTTAAGCACCTGCTGTGCTTGTCCTCCATAGGCAGACCGGCCTTGCATGTCTCTCAGGGACAGAACCCGGGCATGATGCAAGGAGTAAGCAATGCAATGTACAGTATAGGGTTGTACAGCTGTTGCCTCAGTCTGCTTATATATATATATATATATATATATATATATAGCCTCCCTGCAGGAAAAACACGTGCGTATGCACAGAATTGTAATTGTTTTATTGTTTGTTATCCCCTGCACCCGGGGGTGATTAAAAATTAGAACTGAGTGCAGAGTATTTAAGACGTGCAGCCTGTCTGTACGAGGCTGCTGAGTAGAAGGAGGCAGACAGTGTGCTCTGACTTGAGCAGTCGTACCGAAAGTAAGTGCTGTGTCAAACCTGTGTGGGTTTTTGTGTGTTTGTTTGGCAGGTAAACGGCTTAGCCATCCTGCGAGTTAGTCAGGGACTTGCATGTGTAGTCAGCGCTCCAAAAACGGAGTTAGGTATTTGTTTCTGTTTTGTTTGTTTTTGTTTTTGTTTATTAAAAAAATAGCGCAATCGCGCAGAAAAATTCCATTCCTGTGTGTGTTGGGTCATGTTTTTAAAGGGGCAACAAACCAGAGTGGTTTCAATCTTTTACTATATTATATATTAGGTAGGTAGTGTGCTGGAAACATGTCATGTCAGTCTGGGTAAGGGAATTTGAAACTGTGATTCAACTACGACAGTATTGTTGGCATATTCAACAGCAAGCCCCGACGCCTTGTCATGTAGTGGGGTGGAGCGGGGAGAAGACATCACCAGGTATTTATTTTACATTTATTTTAATGATTAATAAAGTGCTTAATCATTTCATAGAATACTTAGAGATTAGTCTGGTATCCGACATTTCGACTTCCCTCTTCATTGTTATACGGTATACGTTTATTACTAATGCCCAGTTTATTTTAGCATAAGTTATTGTGTGTTTGAAGTTAATGTTTTTAGCTAACTCATCATGATAAAATATGCGTAAAAGTTTCTTTTCTTTGTGAACTTTGTGTACAATAACTAATACTGTGATGTAACACTGTGAGGGTTTGTACACCGCATGCCCCTCCACCGTAATTCTGGGCCCACCCAGAATTTCATACCTAAATATCATATACGAGAAAGAAAATAAGTTCTGCATAAGCTATGCATAAGCTATGCAGCCTTGGGGGAGAGCACAGTCAGTCGACTTTTGTTGCTGGATCCCTGGGAAGGAGCGACTCGAGCCTCTGGCTTCACGCAGGGCACAAGGCCGTCGTGGGACGTTACTAGCAACAGCCTCTAGTGCACGCAATACGCGTAATAGAAAATGATTACAGAGATTAGTTTAATATCACAATTTGTGTAAAAAAAAAAAAAAGCAGCAAAATATATACAGATAGAAGCAACAAAGTACTTATCTGAACAAGGCTCTGATCAGGTTAGTCTTGAAAAGAAAAAATGGCACATGGATTTGTGAGGGGGTGGAGTCATGACTGAGTCACAAGCTTGGTGAGCAGCTTTGGTATAAAATATTCAGGATTCGGGTCTTTAGGAGGTAAATACCCATTTTGGTAAAGATTACATTTCATACTTGAAAGGGACCAGTACATTTTAAAACCAAAAATTATATAAACAAAATAAATGAATAAAACAAGAATATACTCAAGATTTCCTTGCAGTCCACAGAAATATTATTATTATTATTATTTTATTTCTTAGCAGATGCCCTTATCCAGGGCGACTTACAATTGTTACAAGATATCACATTATTTTTACATACAATTACCCATTTATACAGTTGGGTTTTTTACTGGAGCAATCTAGGTAAAGTACCTTGCTCAAGGGTACAGCAGCAGTGTCTCCCACCTGGGTTTGAACCCACGACCCTCCGGTCAAGAGTCCAGAGCCCTAACCACTACTCCACACTGCATAAAGAGGTGACTGGGTAGTTGATGTTGCATTATCAGGCAGTATTGGGGGTTTAAAAAAAGAAAAACAAACTAACTACTGGATATTTTGCTATTGAAAACCCAGGAACATTAGCAAGTCCCCTGATGACCTTTAAACGTGCAAAACATTGAAAGGAGTTTAATCACTGCTTGTAGGGCAGATCAAGCAATTTAATCAACTTTTCATCTTTCCAAATCTGTCAGGCATTCAGGCAGTTTCAAAGTGACCTTTGCCAATGACAGGCTGTGCAATATGTATGCATTCACATATTTTGAATTAAAAGGTTCCTGATCTTACTAATAAATGAGCAAAACATACATTAATAGGTAGTATGTAATATTTTAGCTGTTGCCCCTTATAAAAATTTACAGTGATTTTCTCATGTTATAACCATGTTTATACAGTCAATTGATCATAGTTTGGCATGTTAATATATTTTACCATACCTTTCTGGGCTTTACAATGCATGCTTATGCTTTACCATACTTTCACTATGCTTTATTATACTTTGCAATGCTTTTACTATGGTAAACTTTAATAAGGGGCAGTAGACAGCTGACATACTAACTCATAATGGCTCCAAAATTAAAAGTTACCTCAAGTTTTAATATCCAAAGTTACAGTGTACTCTATACCAAAAACAAGTTCTCTCTCAAGCTGTAGCATTATTCTACATTAAGTGTTACTACCTGCAAAACACACAAAAAACAAAAACATGGGGGTTACATTTGCTAGAGTCAACACAGTAGAACCTCGCTAAACAGGACATGTCGGGAGATGGACAAGTGGTCCGAAACAAGGAGTCTGGCTTAAAATAAATAAATAAATATATAAATAAAATAAATCACGCACACACATTTATAGTTCAGCAATTAAATCTGAAAAATAAATCTGGGTTTTCACAAAATAAAATATTTATTTTGCCAGCTAAATCTGAAGCTAAATGAAGTGTTTGATTTGGCATTGTATGCTACAGAGCTGCCCTTACACTCCGAGAGCCAATGTCTCCGATTCCCTGCCTCCTCTGCACACTACAATGCCAAAAACTTTTAAGAATGTGTCTAACATTTATGTATTAAGTTAAAACTGAACATACATGGAAGCCGCCATTTCGGCTCTGTTCACTGCAGTTTTACTTACATGCGCCACTTCAAACATAATGTCTCCGGTTCTACAAGTTCTAGCGTGATCGTCAACGGATCATTTGAAAGGCAAGAACTTGGACTAATTAGCTGTCATTTATGTATTTATTTAAATTTTTCTATCCTTAAAAAATGTACAGAAAAAATGTCATAGTCGCACCCCCCTTAGCGCCTCTCCGCATCCCTGAGGACGGTGCGCCCCATACTTTGCACACCACTGTCCTAATGTACAGCATAACAGTGTCTGAATTAGAGGGACTACTGTATGAATTATTCAGTTGACTCATTAGCTTAGTGTACTGTATGTACACTCATTTAGGTGAAAACTGTCAAAATACTTTCTCCATTCCATGTTTTAAATGTTCTTTGGGAGAATTAAGGTCAGGTACTTGGCTTTACTGGTAACTTTTTTACACAATGGCATAACTTATACAATCTGTAGATAGGGAGAATGAACGATTAAATGCACAATAAAGAATTAATTCACGTGTAAAGGTTTTACTTTAAAATTAGCACTCTGTTACAAATTTCTCCCAGCCGAAATTGCATAGACAATTTACAATAAAACACACAACACTTAACTCTTTTTACGAATTTTAGCAAACAGTTAGTAAAAATACGGTACAAAACCAGAAAAGAAAATTAGTATCAATAGCACAAGTCAGTATATTATTCTGTTAGCTGTAATTTCGCCTTCTCAAGGTGTGGATGGTCCGTGTGGTCCAGGAGGTTAAGGTCAAATCTTGCACTCTCGACTCTTCGTTATGCCTTCGATGTGCTCATAGAGTATGCTTGTTAGATCCTCCCACCATGTTCAAGTTCAATTATATTGCAGACCTATCACCAAATTCTCTACACTGATTTAATTAGTTAGTTCCAGTCTAGTACTGGCTGTTAATTGATAAAAACAAAATGTCAACTGATTTGAATATGTTCTACTAATTTGATAGAAAGATTGCAAGAAATTGTCACCTAAAGATTTCCAACCTTTTTCTCAAAAAGGTGTTTGTGTAATCTCGTTATAGACTTACTATAGAAACATTTGTATTGAGTCAATTACTTTAAGCGTCATTATTACCGAATGTTAATTGTTAAAAGCTAAATGTTAATTGACTTGAATGCCGATATGTTTTGTTTATCTCAAATGGTGACTACAACTATTGTTCACGTGTAATCTTATTGTAGAAATTCTTGAAACATTGATATTGGAGTTAACCATCTTAAGTGCTGTTGTTATCTAATGTTAACTGTTAAAGGCTGAATGTTGATTGACAAATGTTGGGACATGTTTGCTCATTAGAAACAGGGACTATAAGTTTGTGATTTAATATATCAGTCGATCTGACGAAGACTGAAGGGTCGAAACTATCGTTTATTGTTCTGATGCAGACAATAGGCTTTCTAGGTCTTACTTGTTTGTGGTCAGCTTCTTTTTGCTTACTCTCATTAAATGTTACCAAATTTTCTTCACAAATGGATACTTGGCTTTGTTCTTTATGTAAAATATCCCCAGGTATATATAGTCTGCAGATCTGACAAAAATAACTTGTGAAGCCTCATTTGTGAGGGGTTTGTCAAACTGGTATACCATGCTCATTCATTAACCATACTTGTACCCCCCACACTATGAATAGCCAAGCTACTAAAAAGAAGCAAATCTATTTAGCATAGAAAAAAAGAATTAGGGGAGACTCTATGAAGTCTTTAAAAACTTAAAAGGAATTGACAGAGTTAACCCAAACCATTACTTTAAGCACCAGGACCAGAGGACACAGCTGGAAATTAAGTGTAGATAAACTTAGGACAAGAGGGAAGCAGACACTTCTCCACACAGAATAGCAGCAAGGGTATGTAATGGGTTACTGTGGCAGTCTGGCTGAGTGGTGACGTCAGAACCAGGAAATGAACAAACACAGACAGGACGGTGAAATGGTAAATGAATGCGCTGTTGCGCGGTTTAATATCCAGCACTTTACATGGCACTTTATGCCAAAATAAATAGACAGATAACCAAAATGAATAGACACCAACACACAGGGACGAACACTAAACAAACAAGTACCGTGCTGGTCCTCCAGCATGACGTAGCAATTAGTTATTTATTTTTATTATTACTTTTAACTCCTCGCACTCTCTCCCGTTCTTTCGCCCTGAACACACAACCCCGAGTGAGTGCTTTGTGCCTCTATATATACTGTTGTGCCAGGATTCAATTACTAATTATTCACTTGAATCCCAGTACGTGAACTAATTCTGTTCAACCCCGTGTTCACATATTAAATACTTTAAATGTACGTGAAGTGAAGTGCAATCCCCGTGCCTAAATAAAATTATACATTTTAAATAACTTGTGCTACACACATCCATTTATATCCCGTGCAGCCATATCTATACACCAACATTAACACACCACACGCAACATATAACACAGAAATGCACACAGGGGCGGGGCACATTACCACAGTTACCTAGTCATGTTTGAGGCAGAATCACTTGGATCCTCTAAAACTTAACTTTGTAATCAACCAGATACTAGGAACTGGACGAGCTTAGATGGGCTGAATGGCCTCCACATGTTTGTAAATGTTCTTATGTACTCCATTGCCAGGAACAGGCATTTTCCACAGGGGATAATAAAATTCAATGTATATTGAAACTAGGGTTGTGTAACTGTCTGAAATTTTGGAACAACTGTATAACCACCCACCTTAGGGGTGGAGGGGGCATATTGTACTTGATTTAAAACACTGCACTACACTTGTAATTAAATTTGAAAAAAAGCTGCGATTCCCTTTGGTTACTTAAATAAGCTGTGCTGTGAGTGAAACCCAGATGAATTAATTTCATAACGTTAATTAAATTGTCTGCAGATGTTGTGAACTGGCACTGCGGCTGTCTGGAGATTCAGTGGCTTTAATTCAATGTTTTATTTCCATTTCAGCTGGTGCTTCACCTGGTTACCTGATAACAGCAACAGCAAACAGATTCCCCAGAGCTCAAAGACTGAAAGCGCCTTAATTAAAAGCTCCCTAAGGTAACTACCACAGCAACAACACAGCAGAATATTTATATGTGGATATTTAAAACATTTCTAATGTAATTTGTTTTTTTTCAGTGGATTAATTTCGTTTCTACTTGATTTTAAAATGAAGCGATTCATGTACAAACTATAATTTTTTTTTTTAAAAAGGCCTGTCTTTGAAGGTTCGGAACACACACTACCGAATGTAGTTTCAACCTTTCGATAATACCAATTTGCATAATTTACTGGTGACTTACCATAGCTAGTTTATATTTGATTGAAAATCCTATTATCTACAGGTAAAACATTCACATGTAGTTTAAAATGTTAGTCATCATGTTTTTATAATTTAAATTAAAAAATAAATACACGTTTATGTACATGTAATTGATGCTGCTTGTGATACTCATACATATTAAATACAAAAAACTAAGTTTTAAGTGACAGTAAGAGCTAACAAAGCCAAAAAAAGATGAGAAATTGTTCTTACTTCACTCATGTTCTGACAAGGCTTTCCAGCACACGCTGCTTAACTGGTACAGTAGGTGGGTTCACTTCAGACAACATAGGTAGTCACCACCACTGTGCAGGTCAGTGGGTTGCTGAGGATTCAAAAGTTCTCTGAAAACAGCCTAATCAGTGGCTCTCAATCCTGGTCATGGGGACCCCCCTGTGTCTGCTGTTACTTTTTTTTTCCAGGTATACAAACATTTCTAACATTTCTTTGTTTTAAACCCTTTGAGCTATTTTTATTAATTTTGTTGACAAGCGCCACATGTGTAATATGCTGGAAAATAAATGTGATGTATGTGTGGCATAGTAATGAGATCATTGAAAGGACATAATAGTGTCAATCATCGGGTTTGTTTTATTGATTTTTAACTGAAGAGATTCATGTTTACAGTAGTTTTTTTTTTTTTGTTGGTTTAGCAGAAATGGACACACCTTGAACGTGTATGTAGGTTGCCACAGAATGGTCATCTTTGTTTCGGAAATTACACATAGTTGTGTAATGTTGTTGATAAATGAACAGTACACAACTTCACTGGAATACCTACAAAAATTAAGAGATTAAACAAATATCACACAGTCATTACTTGAGTTCTTTTGGTTTTAATCACAAAAGGACAGACTCTTCAAAACCTCTAAAGGATATCTACTGTATTGGGCTGTTTCAGAGAACTTTTGAATCCTCAGCAACCCACTGACCTGCCCAGTGGTGGTGACTACCTATGTTGTCTGAAGTGAACCCACCCTCTGAACCAGTTAAGCAGTGTGTGCTGGAAAGCCTTCTCAGAACATGGGTTAAGTAAGAGCGCAGTGGCGGTCTTACCTGGCAATTTCCCGTCTCTTTCGGCTTTGTCAGCTTTTTGTATTTAAGTTTCTTTGTATTTAGTATCCATTGTTTTTTCACTGGAAGGCTGACTTAAAATATGTTTGTATATGCAATGGAAAGTATGATTGTAGACCACTCTTATAAAAAGTTTTAGGATTGCTATTTTTTGTGATCCATCCCTATCTATGTTGGACTCATTTCTTGACGCACTGAAAAAACCCCGCCATTTTGTGATGTACTCTGGATGTTGCAATTCAACTGAGCAAGTGATTCCACTATGAAAACCGCCACTGAAAAATGAGTGCTGGATTGAAAATAATAGCTGTTTTTGAAGCGGTTTTGAAATTAATGATGGCCTGAAGACTTTTTTCACAACACTGGAATTTTTGATGTAGTCCGCGGGTGAGTCTTTGAGATAAAATAGCTCTGATGGTTGCTTGTGTAAGAGTACGTATTTATTAGGACTCCGAGGCATACGCTAATCAATAAAATGGGTTTTATTTAACCAGAAATGGGCTTTTATTCTTTTAGTTTACCGTCCTTTGCAAAAGTTCAGATTTCGAATTTACAGTGCCATTTTACTTCTCCCAGAACAGCAAAACAGGAAGTAACTTCCTGTCAAAAAACTAAACCATAGAATATCTTTGACTAAACTCTACTTTACAGAGTGAGTCCAACTTGCAAAACCCTAAGGCTTCTACAGTAGTATTATAAAATAAGGGCGTCTAAGAAATACATAAATAAATAAAAATAAAAGCGATTCATATATTAACATAATAACCACACTGCTGCTATACTGTTCAGCATGAAATTTCTGCTATAGACTGCGATAAACAATTGAAAAATATATTATCATTACACGTTTGTAGTTATTTTGTTTGTTTGGAGTATTTATGTAAGAAATAACCCCCGACAGGGTGTGCGTTAAGACAATTCTTACCGCACGCCCTGGGTCAACCACCCAGGAAGTGTTCTACCAGCCTACCAAAAGAGGTATTTAAACTCGCAGCTGTTTTTTAGTTATTTGAGCGAATAATTTGGTCTGAATAATTTGTAAAAACACATTTTTACTCCATTCTGTAACTTTAAAACTACCAAACAGATTTCCACAATCTATACCCTATACTGTACAGCTCTTGCCAATTTATTGAACCCAAAAAGTAGGGTTGCAACCATTATAAAATTATGATTAATTAATTTATTACTTACACCTTTTTTTGCACAATGCAGGGTACCCTGATTTATCTTTATAACATTTATTCCCCTGCTCCCACCCTAGTCCATACATGCCAACAATCCCTATATGACAGTCCCGATTTCCTAGCAAATATCCAGCATACTGATGCACAGGAAGTAAATCCCGATATTTATCCTTTGAAATTTGCTCTAGCGCCATCCTATTTTTTTTTTCTCTCTCTCTCTTTAGCAGTTACTGACCCTTGTACCTGCCTGGCACGGATTGTGTTCGTATGACCAGATCTCAGTTTATTGTCATATCCATTGTTTCCTCAATGCTGCTGCAATATGAGTTGATGTGAATGATTAAAGTATAATGTGGGTACCATAGGAACGTGAAGGACTGGAGTTAGCTACACCCTTCATTTTCGTACAGCATTCACTGATCACGGGAAGCGTAGTGTTGAAGGCTCCGAGATAAATAAAATAAAGTCGGGTCCAGCAAATTAAAACTTTAGGGTATTATCATAACCCTGGTTCCCTAAAATAGAAATGTAACCATTACTGAATGAGCATTTATCTGTAAAGACCCAGAAGCCTGAATAGAAATACCAAAGCTGTGCGCCAGCGCCTGTGACGCAGTCATGCCTGCCCCAGAGGGCATAAGAACACTGCACGCACAGATACCAGCATCATTTTTCCTTCAAGTATTCTGCAATCATGGATGCAGTAATCTTGAAGGTTAATGATTACATTTCTATTTCAGGCAATCAGGGTTATGATAATAATCCAACATTCCTTATCAAGTATGAAATGTAACCATTACCGAATGGGTGAGTGTACCAAAGTCATCGCAAGGGCAATATTGCAGAACGACTGGAATGCTACAAGGCTAAGCCGAGGCTGCCTTGTGCATTACCATTAGGAACCCCAGTAACAAGTAGCTAGGGCTAAAATGATGGAGAAACTCAATGTTACGTTGTAAGGGTAGATCCGGAAGCCGCACTTAACACTAGTTCCTAAAACAGGGTTTTGAGGATCCACGACCTAAGTCTGTAGAACCTAGTAAAGGTATGGGGAGTAGCCCACACTGCTGCATTGCAAATGTCATTAACAGATGCACCCTGGAATAAAGCCCACGAAGTTGCCATGCCCATGAAGGAATGGGCAGTGAGCTTTTTGGAGGGGGCAAGTCAGCCAGCTCATAGGCAGTCCTGCATGTGTCTGCTATCCATTTGGAAAGCCTCTGTATAGACAGAGCTTGACCAGAGACTTAGTCCCAGGCAGAACACATCGTCTGGACTGCCTCCCTTTTTTGTCCTGTAAACAGAGTACGCCAGGGCCTGCACTGACACGGAATGCCGAGATAGTGTTCGGCAAAATGCAGGATCGGTACAGAGTGTAACCTTTGTCCTGGCCTAAGCAGGTTCTCACTAAGGAGAAACCCTGCATCTCACTCACCCACTCAGTTGAGCGATAACATTTCAGCTCAGCTGAATGCGTGGGCCAAATGGAGTCTTCAAGAGTGCATTGAGCACGTTTAACGTTGAACAGTCGTTCATAGGCGGCCAAAGCCCCTGAACCACTTTCAAAACGTTTGACCCGCCAAGAAGCAGAGCTCCTGGGGAGACCGAGTCAATTTTACATGGCAAGCTGAATGTCTGCCAGATAGACCTTTAACCCTTTGCGGTCCATTTATTCAGCACGTGTCAGGCGCGTCAGGTCCGATTTATTTTTACACGCGCAGTTTATTTTAGACGCGCTGTTTAAAAGTATTTTTTTCACAGTAAAAACAGGTTTTAAAGGCACTGCATATCAACAGGACACTCAGTACTGCATCTCCAGCACCGCCCCACCCCTCGTTTGCTATATTTTTCAAATAACTCGTAATAATAGTACATACCATAAATCATCTCTTGATCACTCGTTTTATCACCAAACACCTGAATAATGCGATCCAAGTCGTTATTTTATTACAATAACATCTCAAAAAGCTCTGCAAATGTCTGTGATATTCTCTGAGCGCTGGATGCGGAAGCAGCTATCTTGTTTGTGTATGTCCGTGTTATCTATGTGGTGTTAGGTCTATCAGTATTCGTGAGATACGCCCCCCTTTTTTTTCGGCTTCTCTCGGCTCCTATCGGTCTCACTTGGCCATTGAATGGTTTTCTCTGCTTTTTCCAGAGAAAAAACGACTAGAGACCTGTTTTTTGCATCTTTTCGATGATGTCGGACAGGGTCCGACATTGGACCGGAAAGGGAAAACTGCGATGTCGGACCAGGTCCGACATAGGACCGCAAAGGGTTAATGTAGATAGGAATTCAACTCATCAACAGGTCCTGCAAAACTGCAGCATTACTGCCATGGGACAAAGCAGACACCACGTCTGTAAGATGCTCCACTAGTACCCATACTGGGAAGGTGTGGACGCTGCTGGGGCACGTTGCAAGACATCAATAATCCTACTGGGCAGACCCAGATGGCTAAATTCAGCCGTTCAGTGGGCAGACCAGGAGCTACAGACTCGATGGGTCAGAATGCCATAAGGTCCCCCGTGCCTGACTGAGCAGGTCACAACGCTTGGGCAGTCTCCATGGCTGGCTGCTCAGGAGCTGCATCAGGGTTTAACCCAGTCTCTCCTGGGCCAAATAGAGGCTACTAGGAGCACCTTAGCCCGGTGCCTGATTTCCTCCACATACAGCAGAAAAAAGGCGAGAGGTGGGAAGGCAAACAATAGTTGCCTTGGCCACTGGTGTGCCAAGGCATCTACCACCAGCGGGTCCCAGGCTCCAATTATGGAGAGCCAGAGGGTACAGTGGGTTGATTCCTGGGAGACAAGAGATATATCTCTGCTCTCCCGAACTTCTCCCAAATGAGGCTACCACCTCGGGGTTCGCCTCCACTCTGAGGCGCCGGGACCCTCCTTGAGAGGAGGTCAGCTGTCCAGTTTTTTTCACCCTGGGCAGACGTACTGCCCGCAGTGAGAGTAGGTTCTCATGTGCCCAGAGCAAAGCTTAAGGGACAAGCGATGGAGACTGGTCAACTTGAGGCCGCCTTTGTGGTTGACTTAAGCCACAGTAACGTAGTCTGCACGGACAAGCCCATGCCTCCCTCAAACCTTCTTCAACAAATACTGCAAGGCTAGTTAACTGCCTGCAGTTCCAAAAAATTTATGTGGAGTGCCACTCTGCACAAAGCCCCAGCCCAAACTGGGCATGTTCGTGGTGATGGCCTCCCTTGCGGTAACACTACGCCGAGGCGCAGATGGGCAGGCTGTTTGCACTAAGAGTGCCTTTAGACAGTGATGAACACGTCAATAGACGGTGCGGTTCAATGCGAGAAGGCTGTGTGGTCCAGTGGTTAAAGAAAAGGGCTTGTAACCAGGAGGTCCCCGGTTCAAATCCCACCTCAGCCATTGACTCATTGTGTGACCCTGAGCAAGTCACTTAACCTCCTTGTGCTCCGTCTTTCAGGTGAGACGTAATTGTAAGTGACTCTGCAGCTGATGCATAGTTCACACACCCTAGTTTCTGTAAGTCGCCTTGGATAAAGGCGTCTGCTAAATAAACAAATAATAATAATAATAATAATAATAATAATAATAATAATAATAATAATAATAATATGGACTGAAAAAGCCCTACTGTTGAACCAGGCTTGCAGAGGGCACATGTGTAGGATACCCAAAGGTAGGGTCTGAGAAGCTGCTGCCCTCAAGCCCGGAAATTGTGGAATGTCACTACCATGAGGTGAATAGCTCTAAACAGGCGGCTATTCTCTGCACTCTGCCGTCCGACAGAGTGGACAGCATGGACCCGGAGTCCATGCATACTCCTAGACAGGAGGCTGTCTGAAAAGGCGTGAGCTGGCTCTTCACATAATTCAAGCCCCAACAGTTACGTGTGAGTGTCTGCCAGAGCTGGAGACTGGGCACAATGAGCCAATTGTCCAAATAAGAGTAATCCAATACCTTTGAGTCTCAAAAGGGGCCTGTATAGCTTCCCTGCACTTGAAGAGGCATGGGGAGCGAGAGAGAGAGGCCAAACAAGAAGACCATGAACTCGTACGCTGTTCCCTGAAAAGCGAACCACAGGTACTCAAGTGCAGCGGTTTTTATGGGGATACAGAAATAGGCATCTATATACAGTGCCTTGCAAAAGTATTCAGACCCCTGACCAATTCTCTCATATTACTGAATTACAAATAATACATTGAAATTTCGTCCTGTTTGATATTTTATTTTAAAACACTGAAACTCAAAATCAATTATTGTAAGGTGACATTGGTTTTATGTTGGGAAATATGTAAGAAAAATAAAAAACTGAAATATCTTGCTTGCATAGTTAGGGTCAGCTGTTTGAGTGCATTGGTTAACAACCAGGCCTGACTTGGGCCAGCTCTGCCCAATATAAATCTGACTAACTTTGGCCCTTACCATCAGAGTGAAGTTGTCAGCACACAGGTTCTAGAGGCAAATCATGCCATGAACAAAAGAAATTCCCGAAGACCTCCGGAAAAAAGTTGTTGATGCCTATCAGTCTGGAAAGGGTTACAAAGCCATTTCTAAGGCTCTGGGGCTCCATCGAACCACAGTCAGAGCCATATTGTCCAAATGGAGAAAGTTTGGGACAGTAGTGAATCTTCCCAGGAGTGGCCGTCCTGCCAAAATCTCTCCAAGAGCAAGGCGTAAAATCGTCCAGGAAGTCACAAAGAACCCTAGAACAACATCCAGGGATCTGCAGGCCTCTCTCGCCTCGGCTAAGGTCAGTGTTCATGACTCCACCATCAGAAAGACACTGGGCAAAAATGGGATTCACGGCAGAGGAGCAAGGCGGAAACCATTGCTCACTAAGAACAACATGAATGCTCGTCTCTAGTTTGCCAAAAAGCACCTGGATGATCCTCAAGAGTTCTGGAACAATGTTCTATGGACAGATGAGTCAAAAGTGGAACTTTTTGGCCGACATGAGCCCCGTTATGTCTGGCAAAAAGCAAACACTGCATTCCACAGTAAGAACCTCATACCAACGGTCAAGCATGGTGGTGGTAGTGTCATGGTTTGGGGATGCTTTGCTGCATCAGGACCTGGACGCCTTGCCATCATTGAAGGAACCATGAATTCTGCTCTGTATCAGAGAATTCTACAGGAGAATGTCAGGCCATCTGTCCGTGAGCTGAAGCTGAAGCGTAGCTGGGTCATACAGCAAGACAACGATCCGAAACACACAAGCAAGTCTACATTAGAATGGTTGAAGAACAAGAAATTTAAAGTTTTGGAATGGCCTAGTCAAAGTCCAGACATAAACCCCATTGAGATGTTGTGGCAGGACCTGAAACTAGCAGTTCATGCTCGAAAACCCACAAATGTCACTGAATTGAAGCAGTTCTGCATGGAGGAGTGGGCCAAAATTCCTCCACGGCACTGTGAGAGACTAATCAATAACCACAGGAAGCGTTGGGTTGCAGTTATTGCTGCTAAAGCGTTGGGTTGCAGTTTTTGCTGCTAAAAGTTATGCAACACCCAATGCCCCTGTGTGAAAAAGTAATCCCTTTTATCTAATATTAGGTTTTGGTTGAAGATCTGATAACATTCAGTGTCAAATATGCAAAAATGCAGAAAATCAGACAGGGGGCAAATACTTTCACGGCACTGTACATGTATTGTTGTTTTCTGTAAACTTGCATCCGAAATCGGAGCACCTGAGAATTATCTAGGATAAAAAGAAATGGACAGTTTGAATGGGACAATCTCACCGATGTCGGTAAAAATTCCGAAATCATCGGTTTATGTGACTATTTTTAGTCCTGGGTGAATCGGGCTTTAATTAATTTTTAACTGTCATTGAAATTATCGTTGAAATATAGTGTGTTCTGGCACTTCCTTTTTTGGGACTCAAGCACTGCCTATGCTTTACCCGGCTTTATTACACGTTGCTATGCTTTTACTGTGGGAACCTTTTAAAAGGGAATGGACAGACAACTTTGAATTATATTATCGAGGTGTAAAAATTGACAATGATTGGAGGACAGTGCAGTTTTTAATATAATAGAAAAGAATAGTAAAATTACACAAGATCCCAGTGGTTTTACACATGACATTACCTCTTTGGACTTTTGTATGACTGGACATATCCCACCTTGGTATCACACTGAATAAACCTCTGAATCATACACAGTGTTATGGACCTTAGTTGTGTGTCAAAGGGCTTTTGAGACAATATTATGAGGATGATGACGCAGTGGTGCGATTACTGTGTAATAAACTTTGGCTGTGGAACTGTCTCTATAAACACTGTTAAAAACAATACAAAAATGTGCCATTGTAAATGTGGACATATTTCTCACCCTTATAATGCAAACGTTTTGCTTTACAGGGATGAACTGCCCTTGACATGACTTTACTGTAGCAGACATTCTAAAATTGATTTCCCAATAAGGTTTCTGAAAATACACGTAATAAACCTGAAGTATATTAAACTATTGTCTAGCTTTTTATTTCTTATGTTCTCCATTTTCATGTTGCACATCATATTTTATTTACCTTGTGTAAATGTTAATAGTATTTTATAGTAGCTTTCTTCCTATAAAGCAATAAAAATGGGCAGTGGTTTTTCTTTTACTGAACCAACAAAACAGATGAATTGCACAAGACCAGAACTGCAGCCGACACAAAACTTTAAGAATCTTGTTATATTAATAAGGGTTGAAAATGCTTGAACTTCAATTCCTATACATAAGAACATAAGAATTTTACAAATGAGAGGGAGCCATTCAGAGTCAATGACAGTCTGGTTTCTAGTAGCTGACTGATCAAAATACTTTGTGAAATCAAGTCTTAAAGTATTCCAATGATTCAGCATCAATAACATGGCAAAATAACCCATTCGATACTCTCACTCTGTCTCCACTCAAATGTTAACTAGTCCTGATTTCTGTGCTGCACTTCAAGTATTGGTAAACTTCGTCAACTCCTTTATGATTTAAACCAAATCCTCCCCAATTAATCTTTTTTTCTAGGCTAAACAAATTCAGTTCCCTCAACCTTTCTTCAGTCCTTTAAGACCTGGGATTAGTCTGATTGTTCTCCGTTGGTCTCTCTCAAGGACAACAATGTTCCTTTGGTACTCATAATCTCATCATAACTTCCTTTGGATTGTACTCCACACTTTTTGAATATATAGTATAACCAAGCATTCAGTTTGCCTGTTTAAAGCTTTCTGTTGTCTTTTACAAGCTGTTGTGGTCAGGACTGAGATGCACTCTCATAGGTCCTCACTCTCACATGAACTGTATTGCTTAATATAGGATGTAGCAGTTTGTAGTTGCACTTTAACCTTTAGATGCATTGATGGATATTTTGAGAAGCGTTTTTCTTGGGTAGAATTCAGTTTCCCCCACAACTCAGAGAGGGCACCTTAGTCCTGACCTCAACTCACCCCGTCATCCAGTCCTCGGTCTCTTTAAAGCATCTGTATCAAACTGTGCTATGGTTGTGTGATGTGGATCATTGAGGACGACTAGAAGTTTTGAGCACCAAGCCAGCTTTTAACAGATTGTAGAAGAAAGTTAATTAGCCGGCCACCTTAGCCCCTACTCTCAATTCTTTGAAAACTGCTGAGGCTGTTTAGAAGCATGGGCCTACCTGAAAGTAGGTGCACTGAACAGAAGCTCTTCTCCAGCTTGGCTAGCAGCACTGTGAGGAAGCAGTCAGAAGATAGAGTAGTCACAGCCTGGGAGCTCTGGTCATACACGACAACCTCCTGACTGCAGTCCATCTCCAGCTGGAATTATGAACAGGAGATACTATTAATAGCTGTACAGAGCATCACGGACAATAGTGTCTTCACTAGTTCAAGTATGAAAAATTACATTCACAGCATGTGAAATAACTTCCTCTTCTCTGGATAGAATGCTTTTACCCATTCTGTTAGGTTGGCATTCATTTTTGCAAAATAACTTGACAAATATCCATGCAAAATGTTATTTCCGAACCACATACTAATGCAATGTAAATGATTCATCAACTTGTGCAAAAGAATATCCATGCAAAGTTTCATCACAGGTGGATGACAGGTTCTTAAGATATGTATTAATATGTTTATTTAATTACTTTAGATTATTAATACTAGGGATTTTTGTGCTCAGGCAAGGTGAGGGACAATGGAACTGGCATGCACAATGTAAGCTTGTGTGGGGTTTATATGATTTAACTAGACAATCAGAAAACTCACCATGATAAGCCCTCTCATACTATATGCTGCAAACTACATGTGTGCAACAGTGTATATGTATATCAATATTTTATTAAAGTGTTACCAAACCCCCTGCAGTGTTTAAAAGAAACACATTACTTTAAATGTGTTGTACCCTGCTTTGTCCATATTGCAGCAATTTCTTTAACATATTCCTGTTTTTTGGGGGGTTTTTTGTAAACCTAATTTTTTTTCAACTAATATTAGTTGAAAAAAAAGTTTCTCTGGAACGTTCACCAGGAAAATTCTCTCTTCTAAACACGTATGCACTTCATGCTCCCTCCTGCAACAATTCTGGTGCTCCAAATGAATGGCATACTGTGGGAATAGAAAACCACCATTTTTGCAGGAAGGAGCGTGATCTAGATACATTGTGATACCTGGAGATTCTTTTTCCTTATTTGTGAACGTTCCTGACTAAATATTGAGAAATGTATTGCAGAGTTGATTTATGACCCATAATGTGTGATTAGAAAATTCAAGAGGAGTCAGGAATATGTTTAAAAATAGAACACTGTGATAGACAAAATGGGACACAGCAAATGTAACAAAGTTTCTTGTAAACCTTGCAGAGTGTTCTGTAACACTAACTTGTACTGTTGTCCAAGGCCATCATTAATATCTGACATATTTAATCAAAATATCAACATTTAACACCTAGATGTGTTACAACTAAAAGAACACCACGTCTAGGCGTCGCCCACCTTTTTCTTGGCAGAGTGTTGAATGAGCTCTGTGATTAACACTTTGTCCTGCTGCAGCCTCCTCTTCATCAGTTTGGAGCAGTTGATGTTGACAGCCTCCAGGATGTGTGAGGTGTTGTATTCCACAAAAGGGCGGCTATCAATGAGAAGCACCCTGCCTGTGCCACTCTCCAGACGGGCCACCAGACTCTCTGCTGCCATCCCCTCAACTCCGCTCTTCAGTTCCGCCATGGTACTAAAACAGTCCTGTCTCTCTCCCCCTCACTCGCCTTCTTTCACAATCTAGAACAATGACGTAAGTAGAAAGGTCCTCAGGGAATAAACAGTTTCATTGTGTCAGAGATGCATGATGTCATGCTGGTGAAGCCCAGCAGAAGAAAAGCAGAGGCCATTTCAAAAGGAATAAAATGTTCAAAAGGAAATCGCTGCTCTATGTGTGCGTGTTTGTTTTATTTTCTTTGGTTGTTTTAAAAAAAAAAAAAAAAAAAAAAAAAAACAGGATCCCTGCCAAACAGTAAGATGATACCGCAGTTGCTGCTTCAACACCACATCTGATTCAGAGGAAGATGTTTGGGGGGGTGGGGAGAGTTTCACACCATCGCACAATTGGGACAAAAGACACTTCAGGCAGCCTGGGGATTACATCATTCTGCACCCTTATCCAGTCTATTCTTCACACTTAAGTATTTATCTGCAAAGAGAAGATAAAAAGGCATGTATTTTTAGTTTGTGCCGTGTTCAGGTTTTGATTATGAGTGGCCATTATTTGTGACTCAACCGCCTTCCCTCTCAGTCTTGACAACAATGTTTTTAGAAACTTTGAAATGTCTTCAATGTGGCACCTCTTCTACTAATCTGAAGGCTATTCATAATATTCTGAGCAACTGTGTTTATAAAAGTAGGGTGTGACTGCAATACTACACTCACCAATGCTTTAGGGACCATGTTATTAACTGCTACTGTAGCAATAAAGTAAGTAAAGAAAATCAGGTGGTTTAAGTTTTGTTTCTTAGGGGTTCTACTTCAAGAAACCAGCCAAGACCACAATGCTGTGGAACAGCCACTTGCTTCACAACTAACTATTTATAGGTATTGCAGTAATGTACAGAAGAATTAAGGCATTTACAATGACATGGCATTTTAGAGTCTGTAGCAGGGTAGCATTGCGGTCAAGGCTCGTCAGCGGCAAGAAAGCAAACCCAGAGTCAGACGCTGCAGTTTTGGGTGCTGTTGTGCACGTTTATTATACACAACAGAAAGCACAGGGGCCAAAATAAAATAACACTACTGCTCAGGCTGGGCATTGCCCTTCACTAAACAGTCCATAACACAAACACAATTCAAAAACTCAACCTACTCTCCACCAAACAAAGGATTTCTCTCCTTCTTACACCATGTGACTGGCACTTGATTGATGATCCATTATTCAACTAAGACATAGCAACATTCCACACGTGTATTCAGCAGGGATGGAATTAACCCTAGCCCTGCGAAACTTAAATAAAACACATCACCTCACTATTTACACCAGCCCTGCCACATTCCTCCTCCTTGTGCAACTACATTTTGAGCTGTTCCCCACCTCATCGCATATGCTGTTTTTTAAGTTTAGTAATGGGTCAACTTACTATCTACTGGTGACCACAGTTCAGTCCTGGGCAACCCGCGGGGGTGCAAAAATGTTGAAACTGTTCTTCAGTGGAAGAATATTCTCCCATTCATGGGTTTCTGCCCTAGTCCCAGAATAATTTATGCAGCAGAGAAAAAAAAAGAGCCGTGAGGTGGGGGTCTGATCATGGAATGTTGTAACTGCATCCTGTATTTCTGAATTAGAAACATTCGAGTCAATGAAGAAAATCCTATCAGATAGCTTTCACAAAATATCCCAGTGGTATTCTTAATGAGAAGAGTGTGTATAGAGCAGTTTAGCTGGGTTGTTTTTCTTTCTTAGCAACAGTGGCACATATAGGGGAAAAAACGTGAAAAAATGTGAGCAAAATCCTTTAAAAACACAGTCAAAAGGTACATCCAGCAAAAGAATCATCAAGTCTTCGCTGTGTGCTTCAGTTAAACGGCTTCTCGGAGTTGAGAATGCGATTGAGCACTGAAACCACATTCGCATTCCACTGTAGAGACGGGTATGACAAGGGCTATGTTTGAAAGTCTTGAACTGTGGGAAAATATCCGCATAGTCTGTTGTCAATGCCTGACAAGTACATGTGAAGTTCAATCCGCCGTGGTTCTTTATTGCGAGTTCAAAAGGGCAGAAATTCATTTGTTAAGTCGTCAGCATCTGTAACCAGCGGTATGCCTTGGGTCTCTGCACAAAAAACATTGAATCAGATGTTCCAAAGCTTCTTTTCCGTAGGCGCGTAGTTCCCTACCATCAGTCGGAAATGCCACCTGGTTAAAAACAACGTCGAAAGCATTGATCGTGTCAGAAGGCACAAACCTGCTCTCAAGGTTTGATCCGAGTTCTTGAATAACTTCCAGTCTCGTGGCTTTATAGTTATTTACATTTGTCTGACAAGAGAACTTAAGTTTGTGTCCCTTGAAGTGCTGGTCTTTGATCTCTCGCTCAGTCTGCCTCTCTGTCACCGCTAGAGGGAAGTAAATCACCAAGCAAATCTAAACTGTCTTTACTGACGGTTTGATCAGGCCAAGGTTTACATTCTCTAATTGAAAGAATTTATTGAGTCTGTCCATGATGGGCATCACATCAAGTAACATGTATGTGGTGGGATAGTCCGCTGTTGTAGAACACATGTAATTTTATTGGTTATAGTTTCAGGCAAGTCAAAATGACCAATCAGCTGAGAAGCAGCTTTGATTTCATGTAGCATACATAAAAAAATCTATTTCTCCTTAATATTTACATTGACTGTTTCATTAATGAAAATTCCAGCAAAAGAACTTGCACTTACTTCCTGGATAATTTCTTCCCTTACACACTCGGCTAAGGCATGCTGCATGCGTGTCACAGGTGAGTGATGTCTATATAAAATCATCAAGTTTGAGGTTTGTATTTAAGCTCTGAAGTCGCGTTGGAGAGAACTTCTCATTTGTTATCTCTTCTTGCCCCATCCAATAGACTGAGCGCCTGGTAATCAGACGGGATTCTGAGCTCTGTTTTTTACCTTCACCTACAAGCGTTTTCATTTTTTTCTGCATTCCTATAACAGCATCGCCATGTTTGTGCCTTTTAAGCGAAGATTCTTGAAAATCTGTACATCCGCGTGTATATGCATTTTTCTGCACAGAAACTTTTCACAAACGTGACAGTAAATTTTGCCGTCTCGATAAACAAGCCTCAAGTATCTCTTCTCCCATTCAGAGTTATATGAACTGATTTTTCACTTGCGTTTTTCTGCATTATTGCCTACTGCTTTGGTCACTGATGTACTCACACACTCTCCTGCAGTAGTAGAAGGCTGCTGATCTTTTTCATTAGATGCTGACTGCTTAGAAAAGAAACTCCCGATCGACATCTGCTTTGCCATTTTGACACACACTAGTCTGACCGCCACAAACGTCTGAAAAGCAATACAGTACTCAGGCTTAATGCTGCCACCTTCAGGAGTGTACTTGGTAAATGCTGTTTTAATTTTTTTTGTTTAAGTATTTTCATCTGCATCCTGTGAAACGCACGACAAAATATTTTTCCATCCATTGGACTTAATTTACATCTAGGATGCAACATTTTGCATTAACGCAACCTCTGACTGCTGGTACATTGGATCCCCAGTAACAAATAAAAAAATCCTATTTTATTTGTGTTTAATATATATATTATAAAACTTAGGAGGGCTCCAATTGACACCAGATGTGTCCTTCTCTCCAGCAAAGCATTTTATAATGTGCCCTATGAAAACTACAGACTGCCAGTAATGCAAATGGTTCGTATTCCCCATGTCTTTATAAGGCTGCATGGTTTATTATTTTAAGCGACACGTCATCATAACTTGCCATTATTCCTAAAATGAAGGCAGCTGTGTTATTTTTATTTTTCTGCGTGAGGTAAGTGTGCTGTATAATAACAGATAGCATTTAAATAAAACATCAGGAAATAACTAGTTTTAACCATGTATCAGAGAAAAAATAAAAATAAAAATGACGAGCCTGTAAACCTAGTGCCAGCAATAATGCTGCCTTTGCCACTTTTTAATTTCATAAAGCAAAAATGTTTATTAAAACCACCAAATGATTGATTGTGTTCACTGTTAAATAAAAGCAAAATCCTACTCGTTATATTCTAATTTTTTGTGTGCGTTTTGTGCGACGGGGGAGGGGGCAAGTAGATTTTTCTCGCATTTTGTCCTATGGACAAGTTTTTCTTTTTTAATTCCACACCCCCATACCAGTATTTTGGATTTGAGCTCAGTTCATAGACTATGATAAGGTCCAGAAATACTGAAGCTATGGTTCTGCAGGAAAACGTGTATGTATCATATATGTACGTGTATATTAAGTTTATAATAAATAGATGTGCAGTAAAAAATGTTTAGCAAATAATACATGGGTGGTACACAGCGCTTTAAGGAATGTTGGTATTTATTTTTTTTATATGTGGGTTTGTTTCCTTCACTCATATATATATATTATATTATATATATATATATGGAGAATTTCTCTCCCTAAAAGAAAACTACATGGCAACACAAATTACCCAAAAGGTAGGTACTACCAAAACAGCGTGAAAAAAGGTGAGACATTTTTATTTTTCAATGGAAACCCTGCCTCTGTGTTCATTAAATTAACATTCAGCTCTCAATATGGCACAAGTCAGGAATGTATAGAGGAGTGGGAGAAATTTCATGTTATCATTGTTTACAGGAAGCAACAGAACATGAACTTTCTGTCTAGTAATTTACACTGGCTGAGACCTTGGCTCTTCTTACAACATTTTGTTTTTGCTGACCCTAAACCTAAAAGTCTTGTTTTATTAAAAACTATGAAGTAAAACTAAAACTAAAAACTTGTATGAAAAAATTCAAAAGTTTTTTTAAAGTACTGAGTATTTTTCAGTAGTCTTTGTAAAGAAGCCAAGTCTCATGAGTTAAAGCTTTGTGAAGAGCCCAATGTCTTAGTCCAATCTTGTCATCAGTTTTTTATATTTATACTCCAGGGTTAATTTTTAAGCAAAAAGGTACCGGATTTCATAGGCGCCAAGTTTCCAAATTCCCACGGTTGGGTGGTGTGCTATTATTATTTATTAATTATTAATTATTATTACTATTATTATTATTATTATTATTATTATTATTATTATTATTATTATTATTATTATTATTATTATAGTCAACATGCAAGAAGCATTTTAAAAAACGTGGGTATAAAAATACACCTATTGAAAGTCAAAACATTTTGAAATAGTTTTCCTATAAAAATAAGTTTGTGTGTGTGTGTGTCTCTGTATAGAGTTATATTAAGAACATAGTTTTACACATCGCTGCTTGTATGCAGACAGTTTAATAAAATAAATCACCTATACTTCCATTAAAAGTTAATTATTATACAGCATGCATGTATTTATGTAACCCATGCCTGGTCTGCTACCCTTTTTTCAGACCTTAATGAGTGATGACACTTTTGTTGAGAACTTGAGTACTTTTGCGTTTTGCCATTTGGAATGCAGAACCACCAGTAATATTTGTTACAGTACACTTTTGTTATTCAATTCATGGGAACAGAAAAACATTTTCTATGCATCTTGTGTATTGAGACTAGAGCGCTTTTTTGCAACAAACCCTGTTCAATTCTCACCTGTCAGACAAAAGGTGCCGGATCTGGGATCCGGTGTGATCGCACAAATTAACCCCTATTTATACTGGTATCTTGCAAGTTCACAAGCCCAAATATAGGAGTGAATTGTAACATGTCTCACATACTGTATTATGCTCACTATAAACCACCCAGTACCAGTAATATTGCCAGTTTGTGGATCAGCTGTATACCTGCCCTACTAGCCACATTTAGGCAATGCAAAAACCTTTCATTAAATTATTAGCATGTTGTGGCCATTGCCTTGATTTCAGTACAATACAAATATTGCCATTATGCATTTTTGTTTGGTTCTGAAAAATCTACAGCTACAAATATGCAGCCACGGAGCTCACAAAATTGCCAGTTTCTAAACTGTGTAACAGACCTATGGCATGTATTACTTAGTGATTACAGACCATTATCCCATAAAGTAATGAAGAATAATGTCATTATATACAGTCAGATATCAGATCAGTGTTGTTATATGGTATATCCAGCATTAGTGATTTTTTTTTTTTTTTTTTACATTTTCCTTAACTCACTTTGTAACTGTGCAAGATAGCATTTAAAAGCACCAGCACCCCATTATGTCAGTTTACGACATTCTTAGAGCCATCTGTACGACAGACATTGGTTCCTATATTCAGTTAAAGAATGTTTTTATGATCATATTTTATTTTTTGTTAAAATAGTCAACAGTTCTTTGAGAATAGTATATCTCTCTTATTGTGTTAGGTTGAGGCATTAGCTAAAACATTTGTCTACTTGATTTAGTTACTATAGCATCACCTCTGAATATGATTGTTTAAAAAAGATTAACAAATCCTCCTTTATACTACACTTTATAAAAATGCAGACCTGATCAAGTGTGTTCTCTAACACTAGCTGTAGGGACACAAGCATTCTCAACCACTATGTTGTGCACCAATAACTCTCACTACTGGCAAACAAAATGAGAAGCATTACTAGTTGGATTTAGGCAGTGAAAATACATTACGTAAACTGTTACATCAATAACAGGGGTTATAAAAAAAACATAACATTCTGGCGCCAGTAGACATGTTTACTTTTTTTTTTTTCTCTCAGCAACGATAGTGATCGTTTCTCATTGGGTCTGGACTACATGACAATTGGTGCCTAAGTCGTATGCACGTTACTCACTGTGCTTACCATTGTTTTGCAAAATTTTGGCTTCATAATGTGGACAAGAAACAGACATTTTAGGCTTATAGAATTGTACTGTTTATTTAGTGGTAGTAACGAGCAAAACGAAGCAGATAAGTTTGGTTGAAGCCTTCAAAAAAAAAAGAGCAAAAATCTTTCTTCTGATGATCCAGAAAAAATATCGGATGAGGAGGGGAAAACAGTAAAAGCACCAAACCGTGATTCTGGCAGTAATGGCAGTGGAGTTTTAAGTGCCGTAAAATACATTGGCGGCATTGAATGTTAGAACTGCATGATCTGAATTCTGAATTCCAGGATTGAGCATGGTAAGTGCACATTTAAAATGTAATTTTATCAGTGTTTTATATTAAAGTTAAATATACATTCTCCTAATCATTAACACATCATTTCCAAGTTGTGTTATTATTGATGTTTTATTTTATTTACTGGGTGTTTTGTCACAAAAAACGAATTATACGCCATGCTTCGGGGGCGAGTAAGGATTACATTAGTTGTAGTGATGCAAGAGTAATGATTAGAAATGGAACCAGCATGAAATATGAGCGATAGTTTTTCCCCTTAGTTTAAGACTGTGTTCACACTGGGTTCGTTTAGAGGGTTTGGTCCACACAGGTACGTTTGGTGTGAAGTGTGAACAACAAAATCTGTCTGGGAAACTAACCATACCAAGTCCACCTAAAAGGTGGTCTCGGTCTGTTTGGCAAACACACCGAGTCTGGTTCACTTGCTAAATGTCAACGAGAACAACAGCCTTACTCGGTCCTTGTGCACATAGGAAACGAACAACACAAGGCAACCTGACTCGGAAGTAAACATTTTGCGCGTAGTTTACATTAGTGTTACCAGACATCCAGTGAAAACTGGGATTGTCCATTTCAGACTTAATTTGTAATTTGCTTTTTATTAAAAGTACAAAACAAAATCAGTGTGATCTACAAGTTAATAGCAGAGTAATGTATTAACACAACACGAACCTTTTGAGGGCGTATGAACGTCATCCGATCTCACAAGCCTAAAGCCAGAATCACTTTTACGCCAATCAACCCGGAGCAGAAGTGGGTGGGTTACCGATCCTGGAAGACAGAGATCCGTCCCGCTTCTTATCTACTGTGCTCTGTGTCTGGCCAGTAGGGGTCGCTGTTGCGTGATGAGGAGAACAAGTCCCTGCCGGTTTCCCACCCCCCGCCCCAGGAGCGCCAGAGCCAATGTGACACCCCCCTCAGGGTCCCCAGCAAAGTTCGGCATCTTTCTACAGCATGGATGCAAACTGGCACCGTCCAAACTGTGTGACTCATCCTGCACTCCCCGCAGCAGCGCATTAACTGGATGAGCCACTCAGAGACCACCTCAATGTTTAATTATTAAACTATTATTGTGTTATATACTGTTATTTGAATGGCTTCAGAGCTGGTATGGCATCAGTGAACTGAAGAAAAAAAAAAAGTCCCAGTTTTTCACTGTGGAAATCTGGACAGTGGGAGAAACTGAAACTGACAGAAATTTGGTCAGACACCAAAATCCAAACCAAACTGGACAAAACAAAACTCACAAAAATAAAATATATTCAGTCGTTTCTTAATTACTTTGTTTAATGCCGACAGTAGGAGAACTGTGCAGATTTGTGTAACCTGCATTATTCTCCTAGGCATTCAATACATGCAGGGGTGTGCAATTTCTGAAAAAAAAAAAAGTCCAAGGGACAAAAAAAAAAAAAAATCTACTTGCTCCCTCCCTGTAGCACAAAACACACGCAAAAAAAGTAGAATAGAACTTGTAGGATGTTGGTTTTATTTAACAGTGAACACAATCAATCAATTAGGGATTAACAGGGGCGGATCTAGCCTTGTAGCTTGACGGGTTCACTAAATTCTTCAAGATACACAAAAGGTTCCCTGTGACCTCACCTCACCTCAACAAATTTGTAACATACTTTAAGGAAATGTTCCTTTCCGTTCAGTTTGGAACACATTTGCTAGTAAATTTAAGTAACATACTAAGAGTACTACTATAATAAGCAATACTTGGGAGGTATTCAAATATAAAATAGCTTCTGCCTGTTTTGGTTTTTTTTTTCACTCTTTCTCTAAGCTGAATCTAACTCCTGATGTACAGGTGTTTGATTTTGTTGCATCACAGATACAAAACTATTACTGCTGCTTTGTGGAATTCTGGTTTTTCTTGACGTTCTTTCAGTTTTGTAACTGCTGAACCCCAGATTTTTAAAGGACTGGTGTATAACCTGTCAAGTTTCTCTCCATTTGTTTAATGTTTTTCTACCAAAATGCACACAATATTTACAGTAGGCTTAATCAATCAAAATGTTTTTTCTTTTGTTTATTTCTATTATATTTCTATTTTTATTTTTTTTGGTTTGTGGAGGGCAAGATTCTTTCCCTGCACTACTCTCACTGAAAAATAAATACATACATACACAGTGCCATTAGATTTAGTGTATTTTATTTTAAAATATGATATATATGCATTTAATTTCTATCATTAAACATATTTGGCAATCTTCATGTTTTAATAGTTTCACAAATCAATGGATTGTGCATGTCCAATAAATAACTAATATCGCTTCTGTTCAAATCTAGGGATAACTCATATATATATATATATATATATATATATATATATATATATATATATATATATATAGTAAACAGAAAACTTGGTTAGCAATACTAAAATCTAAAGATTTTTTTTTTTTGCCAGGGAAATTTTGTCTCGAAATGCTTCTAAACAGTAAACACTATTGTGTTTATTTTTTGTATCTTTACTAGATTGGTGCATTTAAAACGTCAGGTTCATGCATAAAGAAAGCAGTACCACTTATTTGCTAATTTACAAAATACATAGAAAATCCCTTATGTTTAAAAGATTAGTCTGAGTGTTGCCAGAGGCTCTCAGGCATCCATTTCTGGGTTTCTTTGTAGCCAATAGCAGATCAGTTCTTTTTCCCACAGCTAGCCAGTCAGAAGTGATGCGGTGGGACGTAAACACTTGTTTGTGTAGGTGCTAGACTTCCACAATTCAGTTTTCAGAAATTTGTGTGGCTTTCTAGAAATATAGCTGGAGTGTCTTTCTAGCAACAGAACGAACATAAGACATATAAATACATAAAAACAACTTGTCTGATGGGCAAAGTATAACGGCAAATCTTGTTGTCCCAGGCGTTGGGAGATACGAATTGCACACCCCTGACATGTATTAATTAAATTAGCGAAGTGCTCCCCCAGTGATTTCTTCCAATATGTAAGAATCTAAAACATGCTACATTAAAAACTAGAGTAATACATCAATAGCTGCCATCTTCAATACGCCTTGCAGAACAGTGTAAACATCTGGTTCACACACCATATAAACGAACCGAGTTCACTTGAAAACTGCATTGTGAACACAAATGGACTCGGTCCTGAAAAAAAAATGGAAAAGGACTAGTTCACATCCAAACGAACCAGCCTAAGTAATGTTTAGAAAGGGAAACGGTAATGCAATTTGATTGCAGTTTTCAAGTGTGACAGTGTAGGTGCTGTGAAACAAAAATGCAGCATTCTGATTGGCTGAAACACTTTCCAGCATGGTGAGGCAGTGTCTTTATCAGCATGGAGGGATGTTAGTGTGGTTCGGTTTTGCGCACCATGTGAAATATTTCTCTGGGTGCTCCTGCACACGTCCCACCCACACTCATCCACAAAACACTAAAAAAGGATTGTAGAGTGGAGAGGGGGGCGCTTGATTAGGTTGGGGTTGGATAATTTGGCGTCAGCAGGTTCTCTGGTGCTAAACTTTCAAAACAGTTTAGCACCAATTTTTAAAATGATTTGCACCTCTGAATAATGATCCATGATGTGGTACGGAACAGAAAAGTTTATTTATTTATTTATTTATTTATTAAAATCGCTCTTCCTGCAGTGATTTAGGAGGACAGATCTCAAACCCCAGTGCACTAGAGCGGCCATTTTGAAAATAACTTTGAAACAGACTAAAGACATTGGGTAGAACATTGTCAGGATGTTAACAATGAAAAGAAATTGCAGGTGCGTTACTTACAGTTGTAGCAACATGTGGGGACATAAAACGTTATATTTTTCGGAACCCCGCTACTTACTCTTTAAGAACCAACAACATAAAGTAGTGGGATAAATTAATTACTATGAACAAGATAAGCATTTATGAGTCCAACAGCCTCTTGTTCATAACTTTTCTTATGTTATGGCAGCCATCTTAAGTCACAGGTCAAATGTTAGATGTAATGAGTTTCCACAACACTGAAAATATGGAGTCAAATGGCTTATGAACTGACCACTTTCCTCACAGGGATTTTTAATAATAACGGTCATTTCAGTAATACTAATTATTTTCACAGTGCAGGAATTTCTGACAATATAAAATACAACATTCATATTTTCAGGTGCTTGGCAACTTAACTTATTTTAACTGTATATACCAAGAAAACATATTTTAGTAACATGCTGCTTTTAAAACTGAAAAGAATGAAAAAAAAGTTAAAATCCAAAGTAATTTGAGTGCAGTCAAAGTTTGTAAACCTTAATCTTGATTGTCTTACTACAGTGTTACATAATTTGCATACTCTTTGATTTATTGTTACAATTAAATATACATTGCACCTTGAGGGCAAATACTGCAAGAGCGAAAATCAAAGCTTCCTCATGGTGAGGGAATATAAGGTTACCTAACCACTAAATAGAGAAGTTATTTCTTTCTTTCTTTCTTTCTATATATATATATATATATATATGTGTGTGTGTGTATTTTCGTAATGCATTGTTTATATAATGTCAGGTTTTCTTGCTCTCAAAAGGTCAAACAGAAATAAATACAATAGCTGGCCGTCTAACCTAGATGACAAATTGCTTCTTGTGCAGATTTTATCTTCTATAGTATTGCTTTAGATTCCACATTTTGGGAAATTTAGAAGATCCTTACTTTAAAACGCGTTAAAGTTTTATTACTTTCCACAATTCTGAACATTGAGAGCAAAGTTTTTAAATGATACGATATAGATATTAATATAGACCGACAATTACATTCTCATTTATATATCAAACATTTAGAAAAGCTTTCTAGTATTCTAGTTTATACATAACTGTTTTCAAGTATAGTGATATTTGTTTTAATATTGTCAATGTCATGCATATTTCTTGTATCACATTAGTAGTTAATCAATTTCTGTATGTAATATAAGCTACACAATACGGAGTGTATCTAGTAGTACCGCGTAGATATAAGCAGCTAGCAGACAAATTTAAATATGTGACATTTCGAAATCTAACATGAAATACTGCACTACTATTATGGACCGGTAGACTTTTGAGATTACATTATGTTAAATGTAACATTTAAATTATGTTCTTGTAGTGTTTTTTTTGGTTTGGTTTTTTCAACCCAATTGTCTCAGTCCTAAAATTCTAGGTGATGCAAAACGTTTGGCCATAGCTGTAAACTTACACAACATACCCAAAACACTGCTATTTCTATTACTTTTTTGGAACACATTCCTCTGTACCATCATTACAGGTCGTATCATCAACCCAGAAAAGTGTGTCTTCACATTAACCACCAAGACAAGTCATTTTCATGGGACAATACTGATAAGCACACAGCATTAATAATTTGGGGAGGTGGAGGGGACTTTCGTATTTTCACTGTATGATTATACACGTTACATATCGCTCTTTATGGTGTCTCGAGAGTACTAAATAAAAATGATACCATTTCCAAGCAGTTTTAAACGGATTCCAGTTAACTTTAACCAGTTAACAAAATAAAACCACTCCAACGACGCTAACAGAATACTTCATTTCATAAATAAATAAATAATAATAGACGGTAAAAACTTGATATAAATGCTCTGTTTGTACATACCCGTCTCCAAAATGTACCATTATTACCCTTCAATTTCCCCAACGCCCCAAACACATGTGAAACACTTACCAGGCCCCGCTGACACACATTCAAGTTTGTCCTTTCTTTTTTTTTTTTTTTTTTTTTTTTTTGGTAACTTACTTCACTGTTCTAAAACCGGTAGCCGGATAGTCCATTTGCCCACACTCTTCTCAAATCTTAAATCTTGGAATTGGCTCCAGCTTTGACTTACGAATTAAAAACAATACAAAAAACAAACAAAAAAAACAAAACAAGAATTGAAACTAAAAGAAAAAAGAATTACTGGTCAGTAAACTTCAAGCATGGATGAGGTAATTGAGATAAAAATAAAAGGATGGCGTCATTTGAAACCAATCCCACTCTGACTAAACCGAACTTCTTAAAGGAACAAAACCATAATTTAACGTTATCATTCTATAGTTTATACATTTTTTGTTTGAAACTCTTAAAAACGAACAAGAAATTGTTACAAAATTGCAGCTTGACCTGCAGCGTTAGTTTTGGTTAATTGGGTCACTTTTAATTCTTATGTTGTTTATACTTGGTTTCTCTAAGCTTGTGCTAATAATGGGAGGAGCTCGAACGAAGCCCGAATACAGTCAAGTCAGGCTGTATTCAAATGACCTGCTAACTCGCTCATCGTAGTCACTTAACTGCCAGGGAATGTTACCAGTTCTTTGCTGAAAGCTCCGCTCTGTTGTTAACTCTTTGTTGGTTTCCCATGTGCAGAGTTGTCAGCAATGTTGGATGTTAAACATGTTTTGACAAATAGTATTGGCAAAATATAAAGATAATATAACAGAAACAAACATGTGCTAATACGATAGGTACCGTACCAGGAACAATCAAAGATAAACATACAGTAGTTCACCTATTCTTAAGGTGTCCAGACGTCACGTTTTTCCATCAAAGGTCCAGGTGTACTGTACCTAATGAATAACATTATTTTTATAAAGTGATTAACACAGGCGTACGTGCTTATTCCCCAGTGTTCCTTGCGTTTTCATTTTGTTTATCTATTCAATATGAATCTACAATTATGTGTATACGGTCATTTTTGTAGCTGTTCATTTCTGTTGGGATTTAGCCCAGACGCTAGACAGAGCTGCGAGAGGTTGGAAGCACATCAACAATTTTAATAAATAGAGCGTGACGCAGTGAGTAAAATAAATAATGAAAGAAAAATGCCACAACGTAATGTATTTTTTAATAATGTATTATTATTATTATTATTATTATTATTATTATTATTATTATTATCATTATTATTATTATTATTATTATTGTAATGAACCGCTGCATTGGAAGTGAAACAAGACTCAGGGAGACCAGATGGGATTCCAAATGTGCTGCTTTTAATTACTGCACTAAATAAAATAAAATAATAGCGAATCCCTGTTTGGGCTGAGGTTCACGCCAAATCAATAAATAAAAATAACACCCTCGCTCTCTTTGCTCTTCCTTTCACTTTCCTCTTCTCTTTCTTTCCTCCAACACTCTCACTCACTCTCGTTCTCTGTTCTTAAGACTCACTCTGGGCTCTTTCACCGCTTGACAGATAGGCACTCTCTTTCAGCCTTTAGCTCTGTCCCTCACAATCTCACTCCAGTTGAGTCTACATGCATTCTTCCACTCACAGCTTTCCAACCCCCCCCCCCCCCTCCAAGGCTATAAGTAGACGGGGGCAGGGCGTCTGCGTTGGCATGCCTTTCTCCTGCCCAGTGTTGTATTTTCTATTGAAAGGCCTGCAGCTGTCCCTCAGGCTCTCGAAACAGCCATTGTCCACAGAGGTAGTGGCGAAAATGGCAGGCCGACTCAACCACCGCCAGAAGCTCTCTTTGTGTGACACAGTAGCAGCGTTCTGCCTTGCTGAGCGACTGGCTGTAGTACTCCCTTCAGGCCCCAGTTGGGACAAGACAGCTCCAATCCCCTCGTCACTCGTGTCGGTGTCCAGCAGGAAGGGAGAGTTGGGGTCCGGTGGAGCTAGCACTGGAGACTGGCACAGGGCGCTCTTCAGTCGAGCAAAAAGCCTCCTGGTTCCCGGGGGTCCACACAAAGGGCTCTTCTTTCCGCAGGAGGCTGTACAGGGGGGCAGCGATGGTAGCAAAGAACTGCACAAACCTCCTATAAGAAGAGGCAAGCCCTAGGAAGCCCCTGAGTTGGCGTGGGTTAATAGGTGTGAGCCAGTCCCTGGCCTCCATGCTGATGCCCCCCTCTCCGACCCAGTGCCCCAGGAAGGTGACCTCGCTACGCATCAGTTGGCATTTCTCAGGGTGCAGCTTGAGCCCTCCGCCGTCACTCGCCGGAGCACCTCTCGCAGGGAAGCCAGGGCCGCCTGGAAGGTCCTCCCATGGACCAGCAGTTCGTCCAGGTAAACCAGGCATTCTGTGGGGGGCACCCCGGCCAACACCTTCTCCATCAGCCACTCGAATGTTGCAGGGGCGTTGCAAAGCACAAATGGCATTACTGTGAACTGCCATAGCCCTCGGCCGGTGGAGAAGGCAGTCTTGGGTCGTGCAGAGGGGGCCAAAGCTACCTGCCAGTAGCCGCTCCATAGGTCGAGAGAGGAGAACCACCGGGACCCGGACACCGGATCCAAGGACTTATTGAGTCCTTCTCCACCACGTCGTTCAAGCGCCGGTAGTTGATACAGCGTCACTTGCCGTCCTTCTTGGGGACAATGACCACCGGGGACGTCTAGGGGCTGTCCGAGGGCTCACTTATGCCAGCCTCTCTCATCTCCTGAAGGACCTGTTCTGTGGCCTTCTGCCGTGTCAGTGGTTTTCGGCGAGGGCACAGCTTATTGGGACGAGCCTCCCCTGTCTCGATCTGGTGTTGGACCAGGTGTGTCTGGCCCACATCCTCCGAAGTTGTGGCAAAGCTGGAACAGTACTCAAATAACAGCTCCCACAGCTGGGCCTGCTGCTCAGGGCAAAGCCCCTCGCAGTTCTGACTCCAGACTGTGTTCACTGTGGCAACAGTGGGTTCCTCTTCTGGGGTTGGCAAGGCCCGGTTGATGCTATAGGAGCTGGAAGAAGGCAAGAGGGGGAGGGGGGTTGATTCCTCTGAGCTCGCCTGGGCCGAGGAAGGGCTGAGTTCCCCCATTCCAGCGGTTCTTGTTGTTCCAGGGCAGGCACAATGTCCCTCAGGCAAGTGGACCGGAGGTCACAGGCTGTAAGCCTCGGCGGCGGTGGGCTGCTGCCTTTTTCAGCAGTGGCTGGGCCGAGGTTTCCGACTCCGATTGTTGAGCAGTCCGGGGAGGGCTGAGGTCCCCCGGGGGTGTGCTGAGGTTTGCAGTGGTGCAGGCTGAAGTCCCTTGCGACGCTGGGCCCGTCGAGAGGCTGTGTTGTCCTTAGCGACGCTGGCGCATGACAGGGCTGGTGGCCCGGTGCATGGCGATGCCCGAGGGAGGGATGTGGTCCCTCGGGGGTGGGCAGGGGATTGTGGTGGCACAGTGCGTAATAAAGTGCTTGTGGTGCAAATACAGTTATTCGTGAAACAAAGTGCAGTGTAGACCGGGTTTGTGCTGGCCTCTGGCGACAGCTCGGATCATGTTAGCCGTCTAAATAACAACAAACAGTATATTTAATAACGACAAAACAAACAAACACTCACGATAATCACACACGTCTTTCCTTCCGGTTCAGCTTAACCATAACAAGGAACAGATCACTTTGCTACTGCCCCTTTTGTACCGTCAATCATGTCCCCTTGGTTAACTAGTGCAACCGCTCCTCCAATCCGCAGCTGCCATGTTGTTTCCTTTCCGGGTCGATGATTTAGTGTATCGTAGCTCTGCCCCCTTTCTAGATGACCGACTTCCTTCTAACCCTGGGAATGACTTGTCTGGCCATCCAGTCTAGGGCACTCTGTTCCCTTTACACAGTGCCCTCACAGGTCGGGAGAGAGATTTATTACCAAGGATCATTCTGTCTCTGTCACAGTCTCATATATTTGACTTCTTTCACCAGGAACTGTATTTTTTCTTTATTGAATGTGACATTGGTGGCTTTTGCTCTTTCCATTGCCATGTGGAGTATTTCGTCATGTTCCACCTTTGTTGCTCCTGCAATTATCATATCATCAGTGATAATGTGGACACCTTTGATGTTTTCAAAGATTTCATTGTTCTTTTGCTAGAAAACTTTGCTGGCAGACTTAACACCAAATGGTAAACTTTTGAAGCGATATCTTCTCCAAGGCGTGTTGAACGTGCAGAGCTCTGATGATTCTCTGTGAAATTTAATTTGCCAGTAGATCTTTTTCATTTAAGATGGAAAATATATTTTATCCATCCAGCTTGCATTGCACGTCTTCAGTTGTGGGAATAGAGAACTGTTGTCTTTATATGGCTTTGTTCGGGTTTCGTGGATCTAAGCATTTCTGTAGCAAACCATTTTTCTTTTCAGTGATGACTAAGCTGTTCAGCCATGCAGTAGAAGGGTACACTGGTGCTATTAGCTTTGCGGCTTCCAACTGCTCAAGCATTGTTTTTAGTCAGTCCATTACAGATGTGATGCTCCCCTACACTGTTTCACTGTTGAGTATTGACTTACTAGCTCGTCTTTTGTCACTGGTGCTTGTACTTTGAGGTGACATAGCTTCTTCACCAGGTTCAGGTTTTCGCAAGCCTGTCTTCCTAGCAGAGGTATGGTTGACGCTGTTGAGATAAAGAACCGACCACTGACTCTTTCTTCCATTACATCACAAGGGAGATTCACGTGACCACCTGGTTTTATCCTGGCACCTCCATACGCTGTTTCTTCATCTGGCTACATGTGACTATGCACAGCATTGAGGATGTGAATGTTTTCCCCAGATAAGAGCCATCAACCAAAATGATTTTTTTCCCCCCGAATATCTTATAAGAAAAAACAGCACTGAAATGTTTTTAGAAAACCAAAGAGTTCCCCTTGGAGTGTTGCTTTGCTCTTGAAGCAATGTACTGTGCTGTTCACACACAAACACAACTGGTTGTTACAGACAGAGGCACAACCTATAAGTAAACTGCAGTATACAGGCTTTGACTATGCCACTTGTTCATAAAGCCTTATGTACATTTTAACTTTAATGTTAGGTTGTACGTTTTCAGATCTTTTCAAAAAGACTTACGGTGTGTGTCACTGGCAACACAAAAGTTATGTAAAGGTCTATAGGATCAGTCAAATGTTTCCAAATATGGAAGAAGAGGAGGTGGTTTAAACGCTGTGCCGTTATGGATAGGGCGGTATTTTTTTCACAGTAAAAATGGCTTACGTAACGATCTAAAAACAGGTATTTCAAGATATTTCACAATTAAACACATGCCTACTATGTATTAAAGCACACACATATATATATATATATATATATATATATATATATATATATATATATACAGTGCTGTGAAAAAGCATTTGCCCCCTGTCTGATTTTCTGCATTTTTGCATATTTTTGACACTGAATGTTATCAGATCTTCAACCAAAACCTAATATTTGATAAAAGGGACCCTGAGTGAACAAATAATACAAAAATTTGCTACATATTTCATTTATTTATTAAAGAAAGTTATGCAGCACCCAATGCCCCCGTGTGAAAAAGTAATCGCCCCCTTAGACTCAATAACTGGTTACGCCACCTTTAGCAGCAATAACTGCAACCAAACACTTCCTGTAGTTATTGATTAGTCTCTCACAGCGCCGTGGAGGAATTTTGGCCCACTCCTCCATGAAGAACTGCTTCAATTCAGTGACATTTGTGGGTTTTCGAGCATGAACTGCTCGTTTCAGGTCCTGTCACAACATCTCAATGGGGTTTAGGTCTGGACTGACTAGGCCATTCCAAAACTTTAAATTTCTTCTTCTGCAACCATTCTGATGTAGACTTGTTTGTGTGTTTCGGATCTTGCTGCATGACCCAGCTGCGCTTCAGCTTCAGCTCACGGACGGATGGCCTGACATTCTCCTGTAGAATTCTCTGATACAGAGCAGAATTCATGGTTCCTTCAATGATGGCAATGCGTCCAGGTCCTGATGCAGCAAAGCATCCCCAAACCATGACACTACCACCACCATGCTTGACCGTTGGTATGAGGTTCTTACTGTGGAATGCAATGTTTGGTTTTCGCCAGACATAACGGGGCCCATGTTCCAGAACTCTTGAGGATCCTCCAGGTGCTTTTTGGCAAACATGTTCTTCTTAGTGAGCAATGGTTTCCGCCTTCCTACTCTGCCATGAATCCCATTTTTGTTTTTTGTCTTTCTGATGGTGGAGTCATGAACACTGACCTTAGCCGAGGCGAGAGAGGCCTGCAGATCCCTGGATTATTATTATTATTATTTATTTCTTAGCAGACGCCCTTATCCAGGGCGACTTACAATTGTTACAAGATATCACATTATTTTTACTACAATTACCCATTTTTACAGTTGGGTTTTTACTGGAGCAATGTAGGTAAAGTACCTTGCTCAAGGGTACAGCAGCAGTGTCTCCCACCGGGGATTGAACCCACAACCCTCCGGTCAAGAGTACAGAGCCCTAACCACTACTCCACACTGCTGCCCTGGATGTTGTTCTAGGGTTCTTTGTGACTTCTTGGACGATTTTACGCCTTGCTCTTGGAGATATTTTGGCAGGACGGCCACTCCTATTACAAGGCAATGGGTACATTTCACAGAAATTGATTAGGATTAACTTTGTCAACTCTTTTAAAGCATGATCGGCACCAGACAGTGTGTTACTGTATCAGGACCACATATTGTGCCATTGTATTCACATTGTATTCTTCTGACTTTAAAACATTATCTACTACCACCCCCCCACCCCCCCCCCCAAGCCCCCCCAAGCCCCCCCGCCCTTCTCTTATTTCCCTTCCTGCCTCACATCATATACTTCTAGCACACATCAAAAGGAGGATGTTGAAGCATTCACTTTTATCAATACTGACCTGACCTGACCATCTGCTGCAGCACTAACACTTTGATATAGTGCTTGATCTAGCAAGCAGCAGACTGTTCTATCCCTTACAGACATTTCTGAATACCATACAATTGGGATACCATTATAAAACCAATGTATTACCCTAATGAAACACTAGCGAAAATAAGCAGACCACAGTCTTACAGATGGTAGGAGACACTTCTTTACACAGAGAACAGTGAGAATATGATATGGTTTACCTAGTCGTGTTGTTGATGCTGAATCACTGGGATCCTTTAAAGCTGACTGTGGCAGGGCAGAAGCCCTGCAGGTGTAAAGAAGTATATTTAGAATGTAAGTTTGGCGGTGAGTGTTTGACCTATGGTTTGGTAAATGTGTAGTGAAGGTTTAAGTGTTTATTCTTTTGTTTGAACCTTTGTTAGAAGAGTGTGAAGAGCGCCAAAGCACTAGTATTTAAGATCATTTGGTAAGGGATGAGCCAGATTCTCTAAGCAAGAGAAAATGTTGCACCAGTTTTATGTTTTTTTTTCAAGATGAATGGTGGCCTTATTGAGCATGCGGCAGGACTGAGGCCCTGCACAGGTAAAGAATATGTTTTGGTGTGTTTGGAATAAAATTGGGATAATTTGAAAATAAAGTTTGTGGTGCATGTGACCAGGTGTTGATTGACTAATTAGTTATCAATTAGCCCTGGCCACATGCCTTTAAAAAGCCAGTCCTTTGTTCTGTGCTTTGTCTACCAGCTGGAAGCCTCGTGACTGTGTGTAGATCCAGGGTGAGCAAACCAGATATGCGACTGTTTAACCTGGGTC